>NW_008343959.1:1650555-1650936 GCF_000622305.1 Nannospalax galili
GGCCACAGGCCAGTCCAATAGAGGAAATTCCCCAATTGAGGATCCCTCAACCCAGGTGTGTCAAGTTGACACTAAAGCTATCCAGCATAAACATGAAAAACCAAAATAACATATCCTCACCAAACACCAATAGTCCTCTAGAGGAATACAATGAGAACCCCCTAGAGATAATGCAGGACATGGAACTCAAAAGAACAATTAAAAACACGATAAAAGAATTCAGTGAATTTAAAGAACACACAAAGAAATCAAAGAACGGAAGGAAGATAGGGATAAACTTCTGAATAAATTCAGAACAGAGCTAGAAATATTGAAGAATACTCAGGCTGAAATAAAGAAGGAAGTGAAGTACTCAGTAAGCCAGTTGGAAATGATAGAAGA
>NW_008343959.1:1651236-1651692 GCF_000622305.1 Nannospalax galili
CCAAACAGAAGAGCCTGGACCAAAGTATTCCCAGTGTTAAAAGACCACACATGCCAACCCAGATTACTATATCCAGCCAAAATGTCTATTATAGTTGAAGGGGAAAGAAAAATCTTCCATGACATAATAGGCTGAAGGAATTCTTGTTCACAAAACCAGCCATTCAGAGAGTTCTGGGAGCAATACAAAGAGCTGAAGAAAGGGATGACTATACCTAAGGGGTTGCAGCAACAACTCCAATGAGGGTATAACAGTATAAAAGTACAGGTATAGCAAGAATGTAAACAACAACAAAAAATGACAGGATTCAAATCTAATCATTCATTAATAACTTTAAACATTAATGGACTGAACTCCCCAGTCAAAAGACACAGACCAGGTGAATGGATTAAGAAACAAAACCCATCTTTTTGTTGTCTGCAAGAAACTCATCTCACTTTCAAGGACAGACACTAT
>NW_008343959.1:1652236-1652965 GCF_000622305.1 Nannospalax galili
GAAAAGGACAATACAACACAACAAAACCTCTGGGACATGCTGAAAGCGGTTCTTAGAGGGAAGTTTATAGCTCTAAGTGCCTACATCAAAAAATCGGAAAGAACACAAATAAATGACTTAGCGCTGCAACTCAACACACTTGAAAAGCAACAGCAAACAAAACTCAAACCTGTAGACAATTAGAAATAACAAAAATCAGGGCAGAAATCAATGAAATTGAATAAAAGAAAACAATACAAAGAATCAACAATTCCAAGAACTGGTTCTTTGGAAAGATAAAGAAGATTGACAGACCGCTAAGCAAACTAACCAAAAGAAAGAAAGAGCACCTCCAAATCAACAAAATCAGAGATGATAGGGGAATCATCACAACAGACATCAGAACGATACAGAACATTATAAGGGAATACTTTAAAAACCTATATGCTACCAAATTCGAAAACCTAAAGGAAATGGATGCATATCTAAAGGCATGGGAAACACCAAAACTAAACCAAGAAGAGATTAACAGCTTAAACAGACCCATATCACAAAAAGAAATTGAAACAGTAATACAAAACCTCCCGACTAAAAAAACAGCCCAGGACCAGATGGATTTACAGCAGAATTCTATCAGACATTTAAAGAAGATCTACATCCAATACTACTTAATTTATTCAAAAAAATAGAAATGGAGGGAAAACTTCCAAATTCCTTCTATGAAGCCAGCATCACTCTCATACCAAAGCC
>NW_008343959.1:1655393-1662328 GCF_000622305.1 Nannospalax galili
TTAGGATCATAGGAACAAGGGTATTAGTAAGGAAGAAAGGGGGGGGGAAGTGGGGACACCTTAAGTGGGAAAACCATGATAGAGGGGTGAGACGATACAAGAGAGAAACAATGCCTAGCTAGTCACGAAAACCAGAGGGAACCATATTATTCCTACAATCTACTGACCAATTATACATAACAGATCAAGAAATATATCTCTAGATAAGGTTTATTTGAGACCAACTGGTCATTACCCAAGATTTATCTGCAGGACACACAGTAATTAAAAATGCCAGAATGGTAGAACTAACCTTCTTGGATGTTTAACAGACATACCTTGAGATCTATACTAATTGGGTCAGAGAGATACAAAGGACAGTTTTTCTCCTTGCCCTGCTAGGTCGATTAGTTCCCAGGGACTATGAGCATCTCTCAAAATGTCCTGTAATGGTGGTGGGTCATCTGACCTCTTGATCAAGGAAGCCAAGGAGACCCCACCAGATGGACTTGAACCACTGGCCAATGTATAAAGAGGAGGGTCAACATGGAGAAATCATTCCATCCATGCTTCCAAGAGAAGCCAACAATGGTCGAGCAGGACCTTTGACTTATCCTCACATAGATGGAACTGGTAAAAGAAAGGAGCCAGGGGCTCCTCCCAAGCCCATAGGACCACTGAGGAACAGATCCTCTAACGACCTCAAGAGTAAAAACAAATCAGTTTATCTGGTCCAATTGTATGTCCTTAAACACCCAAAAGGGAAGTATAACCAAAGATTAAAGGGGCCAATATAATATCATAAGAGCATACATATATATAACTAAAAGTTACTTAACAAACAGCAAAGCCAGATAGGCGATACCTTCAGTCGAGATGTTGGCCAGGATAGATAAAGGCTCTTCCAGACAGTAACCCAACATACTATAGGAAAAATGAACAGCAGACCCCAATTCTATCCAAAGGAATACTGACAATGGATTGCCGTAGATGAGGAACAGCTGATCCTCCTGGAACAGGGACCTCTGGCTGACTAGATTTACCAGAAGGGCAGACAGGGTGGAATGGATGAGGGTACGGACAGCACAGTGGACAGTGACAGGGATGGCAGAGTACGGAGCCTCTAGTGGGAGAGGAAGGCTGTCTATCTGACAAGTTTGTATTCACGCTCAGATGCCAAGGAGCTCAGAAGGTGGGCGACTGTGACCAGTGATAGTCATGTATACAGAGATTAGAAATGCATGTGAAAATGTCTCAATGTCAATTGCCTTGGAATGAATTCTTCTGTATGAAAATGTGTGTTTTGACAACGAAGTGGAGATCTTTTTTTAAACATTGGAACCTCAACTAAAAAAAAATAAAATAAAATATATTGTATGAAAAATAAAAATCTGACCTTTACTGTTACTTCATTTGGAGATGGAAAAAAGTAGCTCAAAGATTTTTTGTGACAAAGGAACTGAAAATACACACTGAAGAAAATATACTTGTTCATCAAATGTTGTTGGTTTAAATAGGTAGCTGCATGTTCTAGAAATAAGAAACTAGATCCCTTTATCTCATTATGTAGAAAACTCAACCCCAAATGAATATAAGAGCTTATAAGGTCTTAATATGAGACCTGATATCCTTAATTTGGTAGATTAAAACGTTGGAAATATCATGGAACTTAAAGGCGTAGGAAAGGACTTTCTGAACAGGACTCCTATAGCACACTTATTAAGTTCAGCAATTGATAAATGAGAACTCATGTATCTAAAAAGCTTCCGTACAACACAGGGACAGCATCATTTGAGTGAAGAGGCAACTTACAAAAAAAAAAAAAATTAAAAAGAGAAGAACCCCCGAAACCAAACCAAGCAACCAACCAAAAAAAAAAAAAATACAAACAAAAAACCCATTGCTAGCCATACCTCTGAGAGAGGGTTGAAGTCTTGAAATCTAGAATATACAAAGAACTCAGAAAACTGAACATACACACACACACACACACACACACACACACAAGTTGGCAAGGAGTTGAATAGGGTCTTTTCAAATGCTGAAAGGCAAATGACTGAGTTATACAAAAGAAAATGTTCAGCATAATTAATCACCAGGGAAATGAAAATTAAAGCCACCTTGAGGTTTCATCTTACGCTACTTGAAATTGTTAAGGCACCCCCGCCCCTCAATAAAAATCAACATACATACACATGTGCACCAAATAAATAAATAAATAAGAAAGAGAAAGAAAGAAAGAAAGAAAGAAAGAAAGAAAGAAAGAAAGAAAGAAAGAAAGAAAGAAAGAAAGAAAAGAACAAGGCTAAAGCTTGCAAGGATGTGGGGAAAGAGGAACTCTGATCCTCTACTGGTGGGAATGCAAAATGGTATAGCCACTAGGGAAATCAGTGTGACATTCTTCAAAATCTAAGAATTTCTCTACTATATGACCCAGTCATACCACTGTTGGGCATATACCAAAAATAAGTCTAAATCCTACTATGGAGCACTTGTTCATTCATGTCATTTATGCCATTTTCAAAATATCCAGGAAATGGAAACCACTTAGAAGTTCATCAACTGATTTATGGATAATGAAAATGTGATATCTTTATACAGTGTAATTATATAGCATTCAAAATGAAATTATAAATGTTCAGGTAAATGGGTGAAGATGGAGGCAATCATTCTGAGGGAGATAACCTAGACCCAGAAATGTCACATGTTCTCTCTCATAGTTGGATGCTATTTTTTAATTCTTACATATACATATTTTAATTGGAAAATCTGGAGTAGCCAGGAAACAAAGAGCAAAGGAGGGGAGGGCCTGATAAAATGTACTATTATATTGGGAGAAGTAGGAATAATAAACAGGAAGAGATGATTGGTGTGGGGAATGGGAGGAAGGGCAGAGGAGGGAGGATGTGGAAGAATAACACTAGAGGTCTTTAGAAAAAGCCAAATGAAAACCTATTACTATAGAAGATTCTAAAAACACACACATATACATTATAAAAAGAGATTAAAAGTAGTTGCATTATAAAAGCAGGACCCTGCCACTACAGTACATCATAGGCTAGTAAAGTAAAAGCCAATGCTAGAGATGAACTCCTTCTTTTGAAGATCTTAACTAGTGGACCCATAGACACTCAAACACTGGCCATTGCCCCTGCTCTTGGTTACCCACCAGAACTTTATGGTAAGATCCTATTGTTGAAGACACTACATATATGAGCCATAGTAAAAGCAAGGAGATACCAAACTGGTACTGGGATCAAAGTTTGATCTCCACTGGCAAACTTTCATAGTCAAGGAAGATGTTATGCATGTTACTAGAAGAAAAAAATCAATACTAGCCTAATCTAACTGTGAATTTTGCCAGATAAAACTGGCTTCACAAGATATGACCTCCGGTGAAATAGAGGATTGAATATTATTGAAGTAACCAAGCACTTTTTAATTTAAGTTTTAATTCATAAGATGGGAGTCCATACCTGACACTGATATCAGGGCTAGGAATATATGCTGAGACAGGACAAAGTTCAAAGAGGAGAGTCTAATATTAGTTTTCTGCAAAACAGATATTATATTAAAGGGACTCCTAATGACTTATTGTTATACCCATAGATTAATGCATCTCTCAGCTCTCACAAAGAGCAGCTTTCTCATGCAGCAGGTGGTGATTAAAAAAGAGAATTACAACTGACCAACACGCAGAGAACAAGAGACTGCATAGTGATTATACCTGAATAGGATACCTGTATAAAACTTCTGCCTTATAAAGCTCAGGGCTCATTGCAGAAGAGATGGTGAAAATAATCTAAGAACCAGACAGTTTGATGACCACAAGAAAATAAAGTTCCCCAGATAGCTGCTCAGTTACTCATATGAACTCATAGCAATGGTGCTACCATGCACAAGTACTGTGTAAGCTCCAAACAGACAAAAATCTAAGCATAGATATGGGAAAGTGGGAAAAAAAATACCCAACCTTACTCAATCAACTGTTGGAAACTGATGGTTGTTGGAAAAGTCAGTCATTTTTAAGTATGTGACACTTAGTAGTTTAAACAGAATCCAGTAGATGGATCTATAGTGAAGAACATTTGGGAACACAAATTTGACTGTATAGAGTACAAGAAACTGTACAAATAGTAGAAAAGAGCGTGCAGATAAGGGAGAGGATCTAAATATATTAAAATGTATGCAATTTGCAACAATTCAACATAAAATTTTCTTGCCATAAAAAAGTGGGGCTGTAATGTATTTCTTATTGTAATAAAAAGGTATTCAAATGTCTTTATTTGCAACGAAAGAAAAACTGTAAGTTGTCCCTCTAATGCCAAGAAAACAAAGGAAAAATAATGGACGTGGCAGTAAAATCCCTCCTGACAATGAATTCCCAAAGTGTGAGGATGATAAAACTTATCACCAGGTTGGAAAGCAGTTTTATTTATTTATTACCTTAGGGAATGTACTCTCCTCACTAGTGTTGCAGTAGCAAAGTTGGACTACTTAAGACATTTGAAGTAATAGAAGACAGCAAAAAATTGCATCTTACCTTATTTTTTATTACTTTTTCTTATTCATATGGTTGGTGTGTTGGTAGGTTGTTTTTAGATGAGCCTTTCTATAGACCCAACAATTCTGAAATGCACATAACCCTGTTATGTAGACTAGGCTGCTCACAATCTCAAGGAGATCTGCCTGCCTCTACCTTTGAGTGCTGGGATTTAAGGCCTAGCACTTGCCATCTTACAAGTCAACTTCAAAGTAGTTTCTTCTTCTTACCCCAAATAACACCTGTTTTCCATTGAAAGTTTGTTGAAATGTCCCCCATAGGCTCATAGGAGTACTTGGTCCCCAGATTGGTGGCACTGTTTGTGAGGGTTATGCAAACTTAAGAGGCAGAGCTTTGTGAAGGATACACATCAATGATGTCAGAATTATAGACTTGATAGCCTGGAACCATTTCCTCATCTCACTACTTCCTGTGTGTTAATGAAATGTGAACACTCTGCTTCCTTGTGAAGTCAGCCTCAAGCCCTCACTTCCATATCTTCCAAACCATCACCAACTGGAATGTATCCCCTCTGGAAATGTCAGCCAAAATAAACCCTTTCCTTCCTACTATAATTTCATCATGATATTTTTTTTGTTGTTTGTTTTAAATTTTTATTGAATTTTTGTTTTTTCATACAAAAAATCATCTTTATACATCTTTCCCTTTTGGCACACTCCTGTAACTCCCCCCATGAGTTCATACATTCTGTCATATGTTTTAAGGCCTATCATGTAAAGTTAGTGTCCCAAGATATACCTCAGTGCAAGATCATCCACTGACATCTATTCAGCCGATATAGAGTCCCCCCTTTAAGAAGATCTGCTATTCCTAACCTAGCAATAATCAGCTGCCAATAATTCTTCGACTAAGATTGGGGCCTGCTGTTCATTTCCATGATTCTTTGCTGTGTTTTTGCCTAATTAGCTTTACAGGGGTCTTTTGAATGTTGAAATCATTTCTGTAGGCTCCTATGAGAAAAGTCTCATGAGCTTGTATGATTATTTCCATATGGTCATGTACCTCCTCCCTGGCTCTTGCAATCTTTATACCCTCTCTTCTGCAATGGTCCCTGAGCTCTGGGATGGTTGATTTTAATATAGGAGTCCCATCCAAGAACTCACACTCTGCAGACTCTTATTACCTGTATTTTGTCCATTTGTGACCTTTGCATTCCTGGCCCTCTGTTGCATGAAGTAGTTTCATTGATGAGGACTGAAAGATGCATTATTGTTCTCTGCATGCCTTGTTCTATGTTCTGTCAGCCTTAGGTGTAGAGGTTTCATCCTACATGTGCCACTTAGGCTTGGGAAATTCACAGACAATCTCCATGTGTGACCAGTTGTGGAACTCTAATTATTTCTGTCTCTTGAAAAAAATGCTTCTTTAATGCATTGTGACTAGAATACTTGTCTCTAAATTTTTAGATCCATATTTTGAACATAGTAAGAAATTACATTTGTTTAGGAATGTGACAGCCTTGAATTTTAGTCTAAAACCTAATACCTCTCCAACTATGTGTATTTGGCTAGGTTTACAGAATGACACAAGAGTTTCCTCTCATTGAGTAGGCTTTAAGTCCATTTAGGTAGCTGTTGATTGCCCAAACGATAAAAGTGCCACTACAGTATCAGTGTTGTTTCCTGTGCTGATCATTGATGTGATTTTTAGCCCTTGAAGCTGGGATTGGACCATCGATTGATGTTCCCCCTTACCAGCTTCTGTAGTGTTCTCCAAAGCTATGAGAGCTAGCTTTCAGGAGAGGTGGCTTCCAGGTGACTTCCACCTCCATTGCCACAAATCCCGTGTCCAAAGTATGTCCTGATTTCAACAATAGGGTTTTACCATTATGTTCTGGGAGAGAATCAAGGACTGTGGTAATAGACTGTATAATTTTGGGAGTCTTTTGGACTACCATGGGCAACAACTCAAAGGACGGTTTCTCCTGTCTGGCACCTTCAGCTATGATCATGGACTCATGAAGAGATAGTGTATGTGCAATTTTTCAGTAGATTCTTTGGGTTAATACTATTTCCTCTGGTTTTTATACTAGCTAGGCACTATTCATCTCTCCTCTTTCTCTCCCTGTCTTATACTCCCTCCCTGCCCTCCCAATTGAAGATGTCTCCACTTTCCCCATTTCTCCCCTGATAATTCCTGTGTGCTATGATCCCATCTCTCTTGAGCACTTTTTTCCCCTTTATTCCCATAGTTCCGTGTTATGATGGCTAATCCCGGGTGTCAACTTGACTGGATCTGGGATTAACTGAAATGAAAGAGATCTTGATTGGATCATCTGAAGCTGGAAGGCACACCCTAAATGTGGGTGTTAACTTCTGATGGCAGCTGTATAAAAGGCCAAGGCAGAGAATGCCAGGCTTCTTGCTGCTTGCCTTCTCTCTCGCTGGTGAGT
>NW_008343959.1:1662534-1689391 GCF_000622305.1 Nannospalax galili
CTAGTGGTTCTATTTCTTTGGAGAACCGTGACTAATACACGTGCATACCCCCTCCTCCCCTCCCCATTTAACTACCCCCTTTTTACATATTTCTCCCTCAACAACACCTGTCTCCTACTATTCTTCTCTTTTGTTTCATTCTTTCCTTTAACTCCCTGGTTTCCTCCCATTTCCCAGGTTCCTGAAGTTACACCAGCATATGTACTCACTTATGAGGATTTGGTGCTAGGCTCCACAAATGAGGGAGAACATACGTCTTTTGTTTTACTGAGTCTGTGTCACTTTGCTTAGTATCTTCTAGATCATTGCATTTATCTGCAAATATCACTATTTCATCTGTCTTGACTGCTGAGTAGAACTCCATTGTGTAAATTCACCACATTCTTCTCAACCACTCATCAGTTGAGGGACACTTAGGTTTCTTTCATCTCTTAGCTATTGTGAAAATTGCAGCAACAAACATGGTTGTACAAAAGTGTCTGCAATGGAATGAGTCCTTTTGGTATATGCCAAGGAGTGGTATAATCAGGTCATATGGTAGGTCCATTTTAGTGTTTTAAGAGTTCTCCACACTGCTTTCCATAGGTATTGCACAAGTTTGCAATCCCACCGGGAGTGAATGAGCATTTCCCTTTCTCCACAATCTCACCAGCATTTGATACCATTTGTTCTCTTGATCTTAGCCAGTCTGACTGTGTTACGATAAAATCATAAGGTAGTTTTAATTTGAATTTCCTTAATTACTAATGATGTTTAACACTTTTTTATGATGTTTCTTAGCCATTGTTATTACTTCTTTTGAGAATTCTCTGTTTAGAAACTTAGATCTTTAGTCCATCTTTTAATTGGGTCATTTCTTTTCTTGGTTATTTCCTTTATTGAGTTCTTTATATATATTTTGTATGTTAAAACTCAATTAGATATGTCACTGGTGAAGAATTTTCCCCACTCTGTCATTTTTCTCTCCACTTTTTTGATTTCTTTTCTTTTACTATGCAGAAGCTTTTTAGTTTAATGATGTCCCGCTTTTTCATTGCTGACCTTAACTCCTGAACAACTGGTGGCCAATTTTGAAAGTATTTTCCTACACCTATAGCTTGTAGGTAACTGAAAATGTTTTCTTCTAACAGTTTTAGGGTTTAAATTTTCACCTGAGGTTTGTGATCCATTTGCAGTTGACTTTTGTGTTAGGTGAAAGATAAGGATCAAGTTTCATTCTTCTACAGGTGAAGATACAGTTTTAGCAGCACCATTTGTTGAAGTTTTTGTCTTTCCTCCACTGTGTATTCATGACATCTTTATCAAATACCAGGTGGCTGAAATTGAGTGTACTTATGTTTGGGTCTACAATTATGTTCCATTGATCTATGGGTCTACCTTTGTAGCAGTATAATGCTATTTTTATGACTATAGCTCTGTAGTATAATTTGAGATCAGGTATAGTATTCCCCACATCATTGCTCTTTGTGCTTAGGGTTGCTTTGACTGTCTGAGGTCTTATGTACTTCTATATAAATTTGAGGATTTTTTTCTAATTCTGTGAGGTATGTCATAAGAATTTTGATTGGGATTGCATTGAATTTATAGATTGCTTTTGGTATGATGGTCACTTTCACAATACTAATTTTTCTAATACATGAGCACGGGAAGTCCTTCCATCTTCTGGTATCTTCCTAAATTCTTTAAAAATTTGAAATCTTTGTTGTAGACATCTTTAATGTCTTTGTTCAGGTTTATGCTGAGTTTTCTTTGTTGTTGTTGTTGTTTGAGGCCATTATGAATGGGAAGGTTCCATGTGCTCTTTCTCCAATTGCTTGTTATTGGTATATAGAAAGGCTACTGATTTTTGTAGATTAATTTTGTAACCACCACTTTACTGAATGTGTTAATCAGTTCTAGGATTTTTCTGGTGGAATTTTTGAGAACTCGTAGGTATACTATCATATCATCTGCAAAAAGGGACAATTTGACCTTTCTTTTCCAATTAGAAATCCTTTAATTTCTTTTTATTTTCTTATTGCTCTGGTAAGAGGTTCAAGCACTATATTTCTTGTACTATGCTAAATATGGATCCTTATATCTATGGACTAGTATACCATACCTCACTATCAAAATAACTTCCTTTTGCAACAGATGGAGGTTATTACAGAATTCCACAACTGGTCACACAGAGAGAGATGCCCATCCATAAGTGGCATATCTAATGTGGAACATTTACACTGACGGCTCATGGAACATAGCGGAACAGGATATAGAAATACTACAAATACATAGGTCAACTCTCCACAGTGAGTCTTCTTCATACAACAGGGTGTGATGCACACAGAAGGCCACAACTGGCTTAGTCTTAGAGACTAAGAGACTGCAAAGTACATGTCTCTGGATAAGACTCAATATTAAACCTCACCCACCTATATCTCAGGGACCATTGCATAAGAGGTTTCAGAAAGACTGTAAGAGCAGGATTGCTGCATGAACATAAGAAAATGAGGCAGCTGGGCATGGTGGCGCCTTTAATCCCATTGAGAGGTCTTTCAATCCAATTATATAGCTGTTGATTATCCCCTAGATAACAGTGCCGCTACTGCACCAATAGAGTAGTTGTGCCAGTCCTTGTGGTTATTAGACTTTAGAGCTGTATTTGAACATTGATTGATTTTTCTCCCTTTGCAGCTTACATAGTATCCCTAATGCTTGACTGGATAGTACTTAACATATATGACTTGTCCTTGATACTTGTTTCCTGTCACCCTCTTGATAGTTCATTTCTCATCTCATGTCTCATGTGGTTATGTATTACATAATCAAGACCTTATGTACTAGAAAACATGCTGTGGAAAATTCTTTATGTTTGTGATTTAACAGGAAAAACATAATGTTTTGGGTTCTGTTTCAATGTATAAATTCATTTTCATATTTTTTATTTTAAATTTTTATTAAATTTTCTGAATTTCATAATTCAATACATTTTGGGATCATATTTAGATTTGTTCCTGTATCTGCATCTGCCTTCCTATCCCCCTCACCCAATTTCAGTACTCTAATATGTATATATTGTCTATGGACTCAGGTATTCCCACATGCCCTTCAGTATGGATTCATTATTGTACTTTCTATTTGGGTTTAGGGTTTGCTTCTGGAGATGGAGCCCATACCTGACATTGATATCAGGCCTAGGAACCTGAGGCAGGGTAGCTCACACCATAGGTGAAATTCCAATACAACTATGCTGCTAAATAAATATAGCTTTAAGCTGATTTCTGATGAGTTAGTGTTATAGCCATAGATGAATTCATTTCACAGTTGGCAGCAGACAAGCTTCTTTAGGTTGCACATGGTGATTAACACAAAGAACCACAACTGGACAAACAGCAGAGAATAAGAGGCTGCACATTGCTTATCTAGGACAGGACACCTATATGAAACTTCTGCCTCTCAGAGCTCAGAGATCATTGAGGAAGAGAGGGCAGGGAAATTATAAGAGCCGAATTGAATGACTGTAAAAAGCAGAGTTTTCCAGTTTCATGTTTTTGATAAACTTAAAAATTCTTACCCAGATTAATAGCTCCTCATCCTATGCTTGAACTAGTTTATTTGTTGTCTAAATTCAAGAATTTTAAAAGTATATTCACGTATTAGACATATATTATTTATATATGCTTGCCATATGGATGGCCAATTATCTTATCACAGTTTATTGAAATCTTTGTTTTTTTTCCTGCTTCTTTGTAATACTCAATATGTTGAACCTCACAGATACCATCTGCAGACTGCATCTGTTTCAGAGCTACAGATTCAGTTCATGGATATTACTGTGTTATATGACAGTGTTACATTATTTTAGAATTAAAATCTCTTCTTATTAAAACATTATTTTAATAATTTTTAGTCATTTACTTTCACAAAAATTTTATTTTGTCTTTTAAATTCATAAATATTGTGTTCTTTAAAAATTCTGCTATTATTAGTGACCTTATGAGCAAACTCATGTTTTTATTTTGAAAGTGTCCAGTGCACACGTACAAATTTATCTGGGCTTTCTGCCTTACAATTTGAAGTAAGTTTGTATTTCCAAATTATTTACTAAATTTTATTAGCAAGAAAATTTGAGTTTCTCAAATTTTCATTATCAATGATGATTTAAGAATATATAATTGATTTTGTGAAATTTTATGTCTGTAATAACATGGTTTTTGATATTGTGATATCTTTGTATAGCATAGATAATGCTAATTGTCCAGGAGACATTTTATCATTCAGAATATAGTTCAATTTAATTTAATGATATTTATTTCCTCGTGTGTGTGTGTGTGTGTGTGTGTGTGTGTGTGTGTGTGTGTTTGTATTTACATATGGGAGGCCAAGGCTAATGTCAGGTGTCTTTCTCAATACTTTTCTACTTTATTTTCTGAGACGAGGTCACCTGATAAACCCAGAATGCACGGATTTATTTACTCTTGCCCCAGGAATTCCCTATATCTAGATTGTTCATACTGGGGAAATGCAAGTGGCTGCTGAAACAGCTAGGCATTGATGTGGGTTCCACAGATCACAGATTCAGCTCTCCCACTTGCACAGCAAACAATTAATAAATTGAAATATCTACCCAACATATATAAGTATATATATTTCAATAAATTTAACAATATAATCTCATACTTGAATGTGAGCATTCAAGAGGAATATTCCTATAAAAATTTCATGAAATTGCTACTTCACTGGAGCAGGCTATTTGAAGAAACCTAAATATGTGTTCTCATCCATTGTCACATTTAGCTCCAGAAAAAAAAAAAAGCATCATTTTTATTTATTTGAGCTGAGAATTTTTCCTTTTCTGGCCAACGTCAATATTTAGCATGCCATTGAATTTCATATCCTTTTGCAAAAAATGTAGTAATTTTCCCATATTTAGGGCCTGTGTGTGACCTAGCCATATGTTTCTGAGTAGTTCTACAGTTCTAGGCCTGTAGAGAAGACATCAAAAACCAATCAGCGGTTTTATTGGTTTTATCAAAACCATGAGATTGCATTGAGAATTAGAAAAAAAAAACATAAAAAATGAGATTTGTAGGAACATACATAGAATTGGAAATTGTTAAACCACATTCAGTAAATGTTAAACCACATTCAGGAAAACCACATCCAGAAAAGAGAAATACTGCATGTTCTTTCCAAAATTTGAAATGTTGACTCAAATTGTTTGACAGTTATGTTTATCTTGTACTACAGTTTGGTAGAAGCCAGGTATCAGAGAAAAAGTGTAGTGACCTTCTCCCCTAAATACTGTATGGATTTTCAAATATTCAATACAATGTATTTAAAAATAATTTTCAAAAGGTGTAATGAAAGTTGAGGAGGGGAAGAAAGCTAAGAAGGGTCATGTATAACACATATCACACAGAAGCAGAAGCAGAAAAACTGGAGGAGGAATGTTTAAACAGTTGAAGGAAGTAAAGTGGGGAGAGGTGAGAGATGAAGGAGGGGAAACAAACAACTAAGAATCCATGACTAAGTCATTAAGGAATCTATTCATGTACAAGAAAGTTTTTACAGTGTGATTAGAGATGTCTCAGTGCTTAAGAGCAATGACTGCTCTTGCACAGGACCTTTGTTTGATTCCCAGCACCCATACAGCCACTAACAACTGCCCCTAACTACAGTTCTAGGAGATCTGATGCCTTCTTCTGGCCTCTGTAGGCATTGCACGACACCAGTGCACTTACATACACACAGACAATACTCTCATATACATAAAATTATATATGTGTTATATATATATATATATATCCCAGAACTGTCTTTCAAAACATTGTGGTTAAAAAATAAGAACTTATTCTCTACACTTTAGTAGAAAGTAAGAAATTGAAGTATGTAGGTTACTGAACAGGACTCCTATAATAAACTTCACCCCCCAGGGATCTGGGACCATTGCAGAAGATGTGGCAGAAAGATTGTAAGAGCCAGGGAGGAGGTATATGACAATAAGAAAATAGAGACTTACAGGCTTCTGAAATTTTGATTATATGAACTTACAGCAATGGTGAGAGCATGCACAACATCCATGCAAACTTAATCAGACAAATCCAGCATAGAACTGGGGAAATGTGCAGGAGGTCACAATTTTGCCAAACAGCTGTTGGCAGCTGATCACTGCTGGGTGAAGGAGAGTTGCTCTTTATGGGAGTGATGCTAGGCAGGCTGAACAGGCTCTAGCAGATGAACTCACATCAAGGGACATCTGGCTCCACAGGCTTGACTCAATAGGTCTTGATATGTATGTCAAAATGCATGAAATGTGGTGGGTGGATTATGGGTGTGTATGACAAATACGATTAAGATGTATTGTATGGTATTCAAAATTTCAATTACAAAGTATTTTAAAAAAGAAATAAGAACTTTGCCAGGCATAGTGGCACACTCATTAACCTCAGCACTTGTGAGGCAGAGGCATACAGATCTCTGTGAAACTGAGACCAACCTGTTCTGTATAGTGAGTTCCAGATCATCTGAGGTTATAACAGACCTAGACTTATCTATAGAAAGAAAGAAAGAAAGAAAGTGCCCTGCATAGTTTAGTGCTTCTCCCAGAACTCATTTGAATTCTATTAAATATTAGTATGGATTTATAAATTAATTGCAACACGTTTTCTTATTCTCTTCACAAAGATCACAGAATGTATAGTCTATCATTTTTTTTTTTTGGAAAAAGAACATAAAAAACCTGGATGGTAACTGAATATAAAGTGACAATAATCAAGAGAGTATGGTATTGGTCAAAATCTAGGCAAAATAAAAGGATAAAGAGAAACTAATGTGCAGATAAATTGTTACTTGATTTTCAATTAAAGGAATAAGGAATTTCAGAGCAGAAAGAAAATCTTTTCAACAAATGGTGCTGAATAAAGAAATATTCATTCATTTCAGCATTCACATATAATATTAGAAATTTATTTGAGCACATATAAATACTGAAATGTAAAAGACAATTCTAGAAAAGTTAGGAGAAAAAGGAATTACAATGACCTCTGATTTGAGGACAAAGTAATATGGCAGATTTGAAAAAGAGACAAAAATGTAGAAAATATGGTTTACTGAAGAAAAGTGATTTTTTCTCATTGAAAAATTTTTGAGAAATAAATCACATATTTCGTTAGAACTGTCAAATTGAATTTTCAACTTAGAAACACACATAACATATACATATTTGTAAATATTACACTTTTATCTATATGAACCTTTATACTTATTTATAAAAGTAGGACATTTTAAAATATAAAAAGCACTCATCCTGAATATTTTAAAATATCACAGCATTCGCTGTTTAAAAGCATGCAATTTAAAAGTGTAATTCACAGAAGGAAAAAAATTGACAAAAACATATGACGTGAATCTTGATGTGAGCACTCAGTTTATTTCCCTATTGTATTTATTTTTAATTTTGCTGAAACCTACAAGTGAATGTGTTGGATAGGCATGTCCTCTGAATAAACCCCTAGCAGCTGAAGGCCTGAGCCCTAAGCGAATTCATAGACAGAGGGAGAAACAGTCGCCACTCCCTCCTAGTTGGTCAGCTTCAATTACATGAGGGTGAGGGTCTGAGGACAGATGCAGAGGAAGCAGAGGGAAGTCGCCATCTTGGCAGGGCGCTGGCAGATATCAAAAATCTCAGCCAAGGTGTAGGGGAAAGAGCCCATGGGCATCGATGCCTTTGTGACCCCCTCCTGGATAGCAAGGTTTGTTGTGAAGCCCAAATAAATATCTTTAAAACTGTAGATTATGTCGGTTTTATTGGTCAGTTGTAAAGACAGGGTGGGTCCTGGGAACCGAGAAAGATGCAGCGCCTCACAGAGAGGGGAGAGCTCGAGGTGGAGTCTCCCAGGAGAGAATTTGGTGCTACAGAGTGCCAATAGATCTTTGACATTCTGATTTTCTGGGTCATGGTGTTACATGTTTATATGTGTTTATATACTTTTGAACAACTTTTATTTATTCTTTGACAGTTTCATACATGAACACAATATATTTTCATTATTTCCATGACTAACTTTGCTTCTCACTTCTTCAAACACCTCCAAGTGACCTCCCAAAATGACCCAGCTTCATATATCCCTCCCTCTCCCTTCTCCCTCCTATGGCTGGTATGGACAATAAACCTATTGCCATAAATTTTTCAACAAGTTCCAGGACTACAAGGGTTCACTGGTGAGTTCTAACTAATATTTAAGACTTTCAGCAGATGTTCTAATTATTCCAAAAAGTTAAAGAGGAGGATAAGCTATCATACTAATGTTTATGCTCCCAATATTACTCTGACACCAAAGAAGATAGAAACAAACAATGGAACACTCTTTACATTCTATCTTTATTATGTCATCAAAAAACCACACTTGAGACATTAAATGTATGATTCAATATATGAGGAACATAGCAAAAAATTTCTGTTCTGAACTTGTATTTTTCCATTAAGAAATAATGCTCTTAATCTTAATTATGTTTTAATTTATTCAAAGTTTACATGGTATTAAATCATATTTTTTACTCATTGATTCAAATCACCTTAGTCTATTAACCAGTAAAACTAATGTAAAATCCTAAATTTTCTAGTATATTTTCACTTTTACAAATAAATAAGTTTATCATGGTGTTAGGGATCAAATCTGCCCTTCTACATGTTAAGCAAGCATTCTACCATCAGAAGACACCCACAGACCCAAATCTTGGGTCTTGAAATTTTGATAAGAATTCTAGTCCTAAAGTAGTGGCAGGTATAACATAACAAAAATAGAAAGAGCTTCTCTAAGACAGAGTTCATGTACTTTCAATATATATAAACTTTATTAGTTTAGATGTACATGTAATTTCAGGGTGTTTGAAATATTGAGGAACAAAGAAACATTATCAGGTCTGCTGTTCCAGTCCCCAGGCCTAGATCAACTCTCACCAGAGAAGCTTTTTTTTTTTTTTTTAAACATGTGATATTTAATCAAAAATGTTTGAGGGAGATGGGGACATTCCACAGTGGTGGAGGCTTTGTTTAGCATTTCTAGCACACCAATTGGAGGCAGGATCCGGAAGCTCTCAGGCAGTCCCCTGAATTCTCAGCCCCTATGCCAGAGGGAGGCCAGAACTGGCATTCTCTGGTAGTCTGCTTGAGAAGCTTATTCTTGCAGCAGATGGTGATTAACACAGAAACCCACAGCTGGTCGATATGCTGGAAATATAAGATTACTCATCCCTGTGTAGGATGCCTATATTACAGATAGTAATTCCAAGGCTCAGAGATCATTGTGGAAGGGGAAGCAGAAAGCTTATGTGAGCAAAAGGCAGTGAATGAATACAAGGAAAACTTGTTTTCCAGACACTACATGATAGCTACACATATAAGCTCACAGTGCTTGTGACAATTGCATGAGACTTACACAAACCCAGGGAAGAGAAAAACAGCATGAATGGGGAAAGTGGACAAGAAGCCACAGGTCTTGCTGAGTACTACTGACAATTGATTGCTGCTGGGAAAGGGAGAGTCCATTTTATTTAAGTGTATGATGTCTGGTATGTTGACCAGGCTTCAGGGGATGGACTCACACCCAAGACCATCTAGGGAACACAAATGAGACTAAAGATTGATATTAATAATAAAGCATATGAAGTCAAGAATAGTAGGGTTAGGTGGAAATGATCAATACTCATTGTATGAACTTTTAAAGAATTAATAAAATATTTTACAAATTGTCAGACATTCTTTAAAGAGCAATAAAAAATTCCAGTTTAATACATAATGCTCAAAATATTTTACCCATTTTAGTTGTTTATTGATTCTACAATGTTGTGTTGAAATTTCTCAAAAAAATACACTGTGCAATGTCCAAATAGTTTAAATAAGCTGAAAATTATAATTACCACCACATAATAAATAATATACTGTGACTTTATGATGTCTTTCAGGTTACACTTTTCATAGTTGTAGAATAAATATGCTTTGATTTGTATTCACTTATAAATAGTATGTGGGAGTACGAATATTGACATTGCATGCTTAGCTATCAAGATAATATGCATTTTATTAAGATGCAGTTCTTAATTAAGGTTTGTCCAAGAGGGTCACCTTAAGACACTATTGCAAGTCAGACTGCCAGTGAACAAGGTTATATATCTTATAGAAAGTTCCTATACTTTTGCACTTTTCACAGGGCTGTAAATGCATATAGTTTTAGATACTGATTCTTAATTTTTCTCATTTAAGGTGGGTTAAAAACTCAATCATTATAAAATATGTATTTACATAAAATATTATTCAAGATATACAATGAAGAGATAAATTCCATAGTAATGATACCAAAAAGTTTATATTGAATCTTGTAATGAAGATACCACGGATAGTTTATGTTAATTCACATTGTAAATTAAATCATTTTGGATTTTAAAAAACAACTAAAGGCAATGGGAATTTGTAATTGAATATTTAAACCTGTTTCTAACATATGAATATGTATAATAAAACGTCAAAATTTTCAAATTCTATGACCTGTGAAAGTAAAATAATGATTGATTACATACTCTTTTATACATACTTCAGAAGTTTGCTGAGCTCAAGTAGAAACTGAAAAGTAGATAGAGACAAATTGGTCTTAGGTGTGTTAGGGTCTAACCTACTGCAGCCCCCTTCACAGTGCAATGAGAGAAGTCCTCTGTCCAAATACAGGAGCTAAGTTAATGAGCACCCTGACCATCTGCAGACAGGACAAACAGACTCTCTACAACCATGACCCTGATTGCAGCAAGAGCTGTTTCAGCACTATTCGCTTTACTTTTGATAATGTTACAAGAGATACGAGACCCCCTCATCCCATGACCCAGACCCTGGTCGATGTAAGGGGGAGTTTCAACAGAACCTGCCATTCCCTGCAGCCCCCAGCTTTAGCCTGTTTAAACTGTTTTTTAACCTTCCGAATTCCCAATCCCTTATAAAAACCCCCAGCCAGCAGCCTAAAGAGCAGCAGATTCCTCTTTTCGTGATGAGAGCTGCTCCTGGTGACTTCTAGAAATAAAGATCTGCTTTGATTTCTGCTTGGAGTCCTCCTGAATGGCTCTTCTCTTCTGAATTTTCCGTATCATGGTGCTGAAACCTGGGACGAAAACCGCCACTAGGGGTCACAGGTGGAGGAATCCACCAGATCGCTGCCCCTACTGGCTCCTGAAAACACCACTGACTGGCTTTGAGGTACACAGCATTCTCTCTCTCTGTCTCTCTCTGTCTCTGTCTCTCTCTCTGTCTCTCTGTCTCTCTCTCTCTCTGTCTCTGTCTCTCTCTCTCTCGTCTCTCGTTCCCTCTCTTTTTCTACCTCCTCCCCCTCCTTATGGCCTCCGTGATTCTCTCTCCGCCTCTCTGGTGTGTACTTTCTGTTGCTTTCATGTCTTTCCTGCTCCTCTCCCTCCTTTACTAATTTCCCTTCAACTGGATTTGGAGGTCATTCCGGACCTTGCTCAAGGCCACTGGGCAGCGCTGGTCTCCGTGGCTGTTGAGTGTCCATGCCCAACTGAGAGGTGAACCTACCTCTCTGTCACTCTCAAAGTCTGTGCCTTAGAGTCTCTTAGTCCAAGAGCTGGGTCTCTCAAAGGAGCACAGGCCCCTCCTAGCCTGCTAAAGGGTTTTCTGGCTTCCCGTTGTGACCGGGGGTCCCAGAAACCCTAGCAGCCTATTACCCACGCAGGGGGTGCAGGCCTCTTGTCTTGAGGTCATATTGGCGCCCTGTGTAACCCTTCTGAGCTCTGTCTCTATGGTCCAGAGTCTCTCTGTTCTGTCCCTGCTTTCTGGAACCCCAAAGAAAGCCAACCCTAAAAAGGCATAGGTTTGACCTGAAACGACTAATCCTAAAACCAGGTAGCTGGGAAGGCAAACTCCAGGGCCCTTCATGCCTTTCCCTTTCCGGCCCCCCCTCCATCAATCACTCTCCTTCGTCTCCTCTCCGGTCCAACCTCTCACAAGGCTCCTGCTCTCGCCCCTATCTTTCTTTTCCTGTACTCTGGCGCCCTCTACCGTCTGGTCGTGTCATATTCACTGTTGGTTGAGATTTTTAATACTGAGTCGGAAAGACACACTGGTGTTCTGAAAAACTCATTTCTTCTACTGGTCACAGGACGCTGTTTCTGGGGAAGAAACACACCCTGCCTGTCCAGGACAGGAATCTGCTCTGTCCCCTCTCTGGTGAACACACCTCCCTGGTGTTTGTTGGATGCTACCTCCAGTAGACTGGGACCACTCCTTGGGCCTCCAGCAGAAGGGGACACCTTTCTATACGTTGGTTGGTGCCACATGTACGGGTTTGAAACGACCAACAATTTATGTATTCCTTTCTCCTTCTTCCAGCTCTGCTATTCTTTATTTCTATTACCTTTCTGCCTGGCATCCTCACTAGTCTCCCCAATTCTACTTCTCAGGGCAAGAGAATCCTCATCATCTCCTTCTACTTACTTGCTCACTTTCTCCTCCACTTTCTTATTACTATTTATTTAATCTGCCACTACGGAAAGCCCTCAGTCTAAGTCTTACAGCCTTGACTTGCCTTCACAAATCTCTAAAACAGTTAAGACTTTCAGATACCGTCAGACCAAAATGCCTAAGGTTCCTGTGCACTACTGCCTGGCCTCAGTACAAGTTAGATAGTGACTCTGTCTGGCCATACACTGGAACATTAAACTTCAATATTTTAAAAGACTTAGACAAATTCTGCCAACGTAGTGGCAAAAGGTCTAAGCTCCCTTATGTCCAAGCCTTTTTTGATCTCCGCTCTAACCGCTCCCTTTGTGCCTCATGTTTTTCTCATCAAGTCCTATTTCCAAAAACTGTTCCAAGAGACCCTAATCCCCCAGCTCCTGATCTCTTGGTGGCCTCTGCCCCCACTCCCCCATATTCCTCTGCCTTGGGCTTTTGATCATGATATAGCTGACAAACCTCCTCCAATAGAACTCAGCCTCAACTGCTCCCCGCCCCTCAGCCTGAGGCACAGTCAACCCCTCCCCCTCCTCTCCCTTTGCTATACCCTCCCTTCCCCAACTCCCTGAGCCTGACCCAGTTCCTTTCTCCCCTCCATCCCAACTTCCCTCCTCAGGATTCTCCCCCTATCCCACCCCCACACTCCATTGCCCCAAGTCCCTCACTCCCTCTCCCTCCCCTAACCTTACTTGAGGAAATCCACAATCTTAAACAACTCCTCACTGAACACCATATACTCTCTCCAACCCCAGTTCCCAGCCTAAAGAACCCATTCATATCTTTCACCTCTACCCCAGCCCCCCTGGTACCCCTGGCCCCCCTCAAGGATAAGACACCCCTCCCATCTCCCACACTCAGGCTTCCTCTCAAACCTCCCCTTCTCTTCCCCTTCCCAAACCCTATCCAGTGTCAAACCATCCCTGCTCCCATACCCAGTCTCAGCCTCCTACCCATGGCATCTTTCCCCTCCAGGAGGTGGCAGGAGCAGAGGGAGTGGTTAAAGTTGATCCCCCTTTTTCCCTTGGTGACTTGTCCCAGCTCAAGCATAGAATATGCTCCTTTTCTACTAACCCAACCCAATTCATCCAAGAATTTAAGTACATCACTTGAAGTTATGGCCCAAATTGACATGACCTTTTCATGATTCTCCAGTCTACTCTGACCCCAGATGAAAGACATAGGGTTAGGATGGCTGCCCAGGAGTATGCTAATGGACTCCACTCCACTAACCAAGCCCATCATATTGTGACTACAGCAGTTCCCCTACAAGATCCCAGATGGGATTACCAGCTTCCACAAGGGAACCAGGATGGACTTTCCCCAGGTAGAGCATCCAGGGACCACATGATTACCTGCGTCCTCATGGAGCTTCATCGGGCCCCACTTCCTAAGGTGATTAACTTTGAAAAGCTTAGACTTGTTACAAAGAGCCCCACTGAGGCCTGAGCTCAGTTCATGGACAGACTTACTGATGCTTTACTTCAACATACTAAATACGACCCAGATTCCAGGGAGGGACCGCTTATGCTCAACCACCACTTCATTTTACAATCAGCCCCAGACATCAGAAAAAACTTAAACAGTTAGAAAAGGGCCTCAAAACCCCAATGGGAGATCTGTTAGACCTGGCATGAAAAGTCTTTAACAACCAAGAGGAACAGGAGAGGGCTGACAAGCTTACCATGTCCAGGCAAAAGTACCAGTTCATGGCTGCCACTCTAAGGGCGCCTCCAAAAAAGACTTCTGATGCTAATGGAGCCCAACAACTGCCACCAGGACCCTGCTTCAAGTGCAGACCCACCGGACACTGGGCAAAGCAATGCCCCAACCCACAACCATCTCGTGGACCCTGTCCCCAGTGTGGGCAGCTGGGTCATTGGAAGGCTGACGTCCTTCTTTGCAACATCAAGGTAGGCCATTCACTTTGCAGACCCAGTCCACTTCACAGGGTTCACTGAACGAGCTGCTGGCCCTGGTAGCCGAAGATTAACAAGGCCCTGGATCCCCTGTGGCTCCCTGGCTCACCTCATCAATGTCCATCACCATGGAGGAGCCCAGAGTAACTACTATGGTGGCAGGGAAGACTGTTGATTTTGTTCTGGACACTGGCATTTCATGGTCTGTTCTCCATTCCTACTCCAATAAAGTTTTTCCCTCACAGATCTCTGTGGTGGGAGATGATGAGAAGTCCCACACCCCCAAATCCACAGGACACTTATCCTGCATATTCTGGAAGGTGCCTTTAACCCACTCATTTCTGGTTATGCCTACATGTCTAGTTCCACTGCTTCGCAGAGACCTAATGCAAAACTCTCCCTGTCTATTTCCCTTCTCTTCTCCACACTCTTCCTCCTTTTTCCTGTACCTCCCCCTCCTAAAACCAGGTCTTGGCCACTTCCCCCTTCTGAGGTTGATCCCAAGGTCTGGGATACCTCAGCTCCAGGACTAACATCTCATCACACGTGCATCTGCATTTCTCTAAAGGACCCCTCCCTTTTCCCAAGCAGACCCACAAACCCAATAGTACTCAAACACTGCCATGGACTTAAGCCCATAATACAGAGACTTATGAGAGCTACTCTCCTTAAGCCTGCTCACTCAACCTATAACACCCCCATTCTTCCAGTTCTCAAGCCTGACGGTTCTTACCGGTTAGTCCAGGATCTCCATCTCATCAATTCAGCAGTCATCCCAAGTCATCCTGTTGTCCCCAACCCCTATACTCTCCTTTCCCATATCCCCTCCTCCACCACACACTTTACTGTCCTAGACCTTAAAAATGCTTTCTTCTCAATACTCTTACATTCTGACTCTCACAAACTCTTTTCATTCACATGGAAGGACCCTGACAATGGGATGACTTTCCATCTGACCTGGATGGTCCTACCCTACCCCAGGGATTTCGAGATAGCTCTCACCTTTTTGGGAAAGGCCTAGCCCAGGACCTCACCTCCCTAGATCTTAATCCTTCCACTATCCTACCATATGTAGATGGCCTGCTTCTATGCTCTCCATCCCTCTCAATCTCCAAGACTCACACAATCAAACTCCTCAACTTCCTGGGGGACAAGGGATATAGTGTATCTCCAGGCAAAGCACAACTTTCCCTCACACAGGCCAGATACCTGGGGTTCCTTCTCACACTTACCTCTGCCACCTAACTATAGACAGAACAAATTACCTGAGGTCTTTAAAGCCACCCACATCCAAGGAGGAAATCTTGTCTTTCCTAGGCATTGCAGGATACCTACACACTTGGATTCCTAACTTTGCCCTTCTGGCGAAACCACTCTCTGAAGCTTCCAAAGGGGATTCCCTTGAGCCCATTGAGCCTCTAGGACCCATAACAGCAGCTTTCCACACTATTGGGAAGGTCCTCTTAAAGGCACTGGCCCTGGTTCTCCCTGATTTGGGATCTCCATTCCTTTTCTATATGACTGAAAACATGGGCCTGGCACTTGGGGTCCTGGGATAGATGAAGAGACCTACTTTTGCTCCAGTGGCTTACTTCTCTAAACAACTAGACACCACCATCCAGGCAACCGTGTCTCCACGCTCTGGCTGCCATCACCTTCCTGGCCCAGGAGGGATTTAAACTCACTTTTGGTCAGCCCATCACTGTCTTCTCACCCCACCAAATTAAAGATTTACTAACTCACATGTCACTTGCCAACTTAGCCCACTCCAAGCTACAACTTTTTTATGTTACCATTCTGGAAAACCCCTTACTCATCATTGACTCCTGCCCTCCTCACAACCCAGCCTAAACTTCACAAGAACTTTCCTAGGAGGACCCCCTATTCTCCACAAAACCTCTACCAAACCCAACCCTGATGTGGTTTGTGGATGGGAGCTCAACCCTCACTCCTATGGGGTCTCACAGGACAGGATATGACATAGTTTCTCTCACAGATGTCATCAAATCAGGACCCCTGCCACTTGGAACCATGTCACAAAAAGCCGAACTTGTGGCACTCACCAGGACCCTGATTTTAGCCAAGGGACAGACAGTTAATATTTTTACAGATTCTAAATATGCCTTCCACATACTTCATCATCTCACCTCAGTATGAAAGGAAAGGGGACTCCTAACAACCAAGGGAACTAAGGACCATTGATTCTTAAACTCCTGGAGGCCTCCTACCTCCCAACTAAGGCAGCTGTCATTCACTGTAGGGGACATCAGGCTCTCACCGATTCCATAACTAGAGGCAATAACTTGGCAGACCAGACAGCTAAAAAGGCCAGTATGGCTCCCCCCACTTCTGATGGTCTACAGGAATGTCCCCTTCTACCCTGCCTAACAACGCAAAGGCCTCCTGGACATGGGGCCACCCAGGTACCAGGGGTGTGGTTGCTTCTGATGAACAGGTATTGCCTCCCTGAACGACAGACCTCCTCCATTTTAACCCACCTACAGTGTTTTTCATGTGGTGCCTGCCCACTCTTAAAGCTTTTAGAGACCCTTATCTGTTACCCTAAACTTCTGCTTTTACAGAGATCACTGGACAGTGTCCTAACTGTGCCATTGTCTCCCCGCAGGGCGGGGGCCACCCCCCTCCATCTTTCAAACCCCACCAGCACCGGGGAACCCTCACAGGAGTGGACTGGAAAATGGATTTTACCCACATGCCTAAACACAAAAAACTTAGATATCTCCTAGTCTGGGTAGATACTTTCTCAGGATGGGTGGAAGCTTTCCCCACTTCAAGTGAAAGAGCAGACATAGTGGCTAATTGTCTAATTCAAAATACCAATCCCCGATTCAGGCTTCCCCTTACCCTCCAGTCAGATAATGGTCCAGACTTTGTCTCTAAAGTGACTCAGACAGTCTCCCAGCCCTTGGGAATAACCTGGAGGCTACACATCCCATACCACCCTCAATCCTCAGGAAAGGTAGAACAGGCCAACTCTCTCCTTAAGGATCACCTTACTCAACTCTCCCTGGAGCTACAGCAATCCTGGGTAACCCCCCTTCCCCTTGCCCTTACCAAAATAAGAGCCATCCTGAGAGCCACTTCCTTCCTCAGTCCTTTCAAACTTATGTATGGGAGACCCTTCCTCCTCAACAATCTCTTACTCCAACATCCCTCCCCTCTACGTGACTACTTACCCACCTTCATCCTTCTAAGAAAACTACTCAGGAACACGCTTACCTGAGTAAGCTTCTAAGGGCCAGATCGACTATCTGCTCCAGCCTGAAGATTATGCCTATCTGCCGGTCCACACTCAACAGAAAGAAGTGAAGGGAGCCCTCCAGCCGCACTGGACCAGACCTCACCTAGTGATCCTGTCAACCCTGACAACAGCTAAACTATCAAGACAACCTCATTGGATCCATCTCTCCTGACTAAAACCTGCCAAGGAACACAGCAAGTACCAGGCCACCAGCACTGAGCCCCACAAACTAAAAATTTCCAGGGCCCCTCCCTTGACACCGATCTGAGAATGAGCTTCCTTCTAACCATGCTCCTGTTCTTTCCCCCAGGCCCTATTACAGCCATTCCCCCCTGCATCTACCCATAATGTTCTTATAAATTTGAAATGTGGAAAATCAATCAGAGAAACACAGAACTTGAACTCTTTAGCTCCACTACATGTCCACTTTCTTCATGTAATACTGTTTCCCCCAGGTTTGACATGGTAGATGCCTGCTATGGTAGGTTCCTATGCTTCATAGATGACCAGACCAAAAAAGAATGTAGGGACCCAGGCAATTGGGAAGGTTTCCCTTCATGGAAATTCAACTATCATTGGCTGAGTGGGGTGGGTAAAGAGGGATGGGGTAGATATGGAATGGACACAAACCAACTCAACTCTGGTAGATGACTTGGCCAACCATTAATGTTCCAGAGATTCAATCCTACTCAGGCACAACCGATACAAAGAAGGGGTCTGTGGGGAAGTAATCTTCAAAATACTTAACCCACACTCATGGACAGGGGACCGTATTGCTACAGCAGAGATCCAATACACAGTAGCTGCCATAGACCTCTGGCGAATAAAAATTAAAAAAGACAATTCAGGACTCTCGGCCCCAGACGGCCATGGAGGCCCTAGATCAGGCAAGGGCCTTGAAAATAAGACAGCTATAACATCTCAATGTCTCTCGTGGCTTCTCCTGGGACTGTGACTTCTCCCTATCCCTAAACCTCTTGAGGAGCTTCTCTTACACAAATATGTCTGTTTGCTTTCTCTGTGCCCAGCTACAGGGCCCACTTCTCAGCCCCCTCCCACTCTATAATGTCACATCCCAGGCCATTGCTCAATGCTCTCAAAAACCCATAATATAACAATCCCTACCTACCCTTTCCTTTTTTAACAAAACAGAGTGCTGGGCTCCACAAACCTCCAAGTGCCCATGCTCATCAAGTCCCAATGTCACAATTAAAGGTGATACTGCCCTACCCTTAGGGCTCCTCTTTCTTTGCTTCTCCAAAATACACTCCTGTATATCTCCCCAGATTGGGGACACCTGTTCTCCAATCGTTTTCATACCCAGATTAACCCTATACATGCCAGGAGAGGTATCTGATGTCTTATCTTCAGGGACACCTTGGTCCAGAACAAGAAGATCAGCCACTCTGGCCGTTTTAGTAGGAATCAGCCTGGTAACATCAATAGAAGCCACTGAACTTGCAGCCTGAGGACTGGACCATGCACTGATCTCAGCCCACTATCTTTCACAAGAAATGGAAGACTTCAGACAAGAACTCACTGCAACAGTAGAGGCTACTGCTCAATCCACAGAGACCCTACAACAACAACAATTCTTTCTGGCCAAAGTAGCCCTCCAGAATAGGTGAGCCCTAGATCTATTAACAGCAGAAAAGAGAGGTACCTGCATTTTCTTAGGAGAGGAATGTTGCCACTATGTCAATCAATCGAGTAAGGTCGAGCACAATGTAAAGTGCCTCTAACAGGTAGCCAGGGATCTTTCACTTAAAACTTCCCAATACCAACAATCACCCCAATGGGATATTTTTACAGGATTGACTCCTTGGCTCTTGCCCTTACTTGGCCCCCTGCTCTCTCTTACTCTGGTGCTAACCATTGCTCCATGCCTCTTTACATATTTTCAAGGCCAGATTGGACAACTAACTCATTCCAGCTTTAACCAACTGTTACTCTCCTTCCTTTCACATGTGTATGAACACCTGTTGACCATGGGGGATTTTGTCCAGATGCACGAACTGGAACCCCTGCTGCCTGACTGGCCCTGATACGAGCCTTCCCTACCCCACGCCGACCCTGACCAGCAGGAAGTAGCCAGATGAGAAAAATGCCACCTCCATCTTATAATAAGAAAGGCCGTAATGTTAGAGTCTGACCTGCTGCAGCCCCCTTCACAGTGCAATGAGAAAAGTCCTCTGTCCAAATACAGGAACTAAGTTAATGAGCACCATGACCATCCACAGACAGGACAAATGCACCTATGACCTAAGCCCTGAGTGCAGCAAGAGCTGTTTCAGCACTATCTGCTTCCCTTTTGATAATTTTACAAGAGAAAAGAGACCCCTCATCCCATGACCCAGACCCTGGTTGATGTAAGGGGCAGCTTCAACAGATCCTGCCTCCCTCTGCAGCCCCCAGCCCGTTAGCTTGTTTAAACTGGTTTTTTACCTTCTGCATTCTCAATCCCTCATAAAAAAAAAACCCAGCCAGCAGCCTAAAAATCAGCAGATTCCTCTTTTCCTGATGAGGACTGCTCCCTGTGACTTCTAGAAATAAAGTTCTGCTTTGATTTCTACTTAGAGTCCTCCTGAATGGCTTTTCTCTCCTGAAATTTACCTATCAAGGTGATTAGTGGAGATAAATTCCAGAAAAATTCACCCTAAACACAGTTCAAGATCTGGGTCCCTTGAAGCTCTTTGTTTGCTTGTTTGTTTGCAAAGGTAGAGAAATTATCAAAAACTGGTATAGAACATGAGTCCACATTGATTTTTTTCAGAGACATATAGGAGATGCAGAAAGATAGCACATCTTTCAAACAAACCATGATTAAGGAACCCAGTAAAGCCTTAGCAGCAAAGAAAACGCTATCTTTATTTAAATTGTTCAGTCCTAAAAATAAGACTTCAGGAATAAGTACCAAAAATCCACTGAAAAACATTAAAAAACAATACTTGAATTCTTGACAAAATAACGGAAATCACACAGATCTTCAGATATTATCAGGAAAAGGAGGAAACACTTCAGTAATTACTCTCACTTTGTTTTAAAAAACAAAACAAATAACTTCAGATAAGTTAACTTGAATGTTTAGACAAGCAACTGATCTATGAAAGCTGTCCATAAGAAACCAAATTATAAATATGCAGTGAAAAGTAGGTAGAATCACTATTTGGATAAATATTAAAGTGAAAGAAAATATATAATAAGCAAAGAGAATTCTAATGAAATTCAAAGAGTTTGATGAAATTGTAACAAGGAAAACTAACACTGAGAAACCAGAACAGGACATTTGAAATGAACAAAAAGACGAGACAGGTGGCTCAGTCAGTAAAGTGTCTGTTTCACAAGCATAGAACAAGACTTTTATCTGCAGCATCCATGAGAAAAGTAATTCACGATGTAATGTGTTACTAATCCCAGAGTCAGAGTGGTAGAGACCAGTGGACACTGGAATTTCTGGGCCAGCAGGCTAGGTAAATCAGAGAGCTCCAGGATAAGGAGACCTCGGTTCAAACAGATGCACACACACTTCTACACACATGTCAGTGTGTACATAAACATATGCATGCAGAAAAGAAATAAGAAGAAAAATAAATAACAAAAATTAAAATAATGTAAGTTTATAAATTATAAGAAAAATTATAGATTTCAAAGAAAACAGACAATTTGAATTATAAAATAAAATCTTGAAATCTAATAACAGTGTAGAAATATGGTTTTTGAAAGCAGCACCTTAATGAACTGTTGCCAATAATTAAAATGTGTTGTATCACTGAGCTGACATCAGCGAACTGAGTCCTGCATTTTAAGCATTGCTTTGCAAAGAATGAACATGTCCTTGTGTATTATGGATGACTGTTTTCATTTCATCTGCTTCAAGATTAGTGGTTGTTACAATGAAGTTTGCTTGGAAATTTATACTATTTGTCTGTTTCCCTTAGTTGAGGAACTATTGGCAGCTGATCACTGCTGGGAGAGGGAGAGTAGACATTCTTTAAGGGAATGATAGTACATAAGTTGAATAGACTCAAGTGAATGAACCCACACTGAGGGATATCTGGGGACACAAACTTGATACAACAGGCCTTAACATATATGACAGAATACATGAAATCCTGTAGGCAGGTTATGGGGTATACAGGTAGGGGAGTGAGGTCTAAATATCATTAAGATGTATTGTAAGAAATGCACAAAAAAGACAATAAAAATAGACATTGGAATTAAAAGTTCACAATATGCTATTATATAATAAACTTTTTACAATCTATGCTATATGTGACTAGTTGAATGAATCAGTTACATAGTTATGACTGAATAAAGTATAGTTGGAGTAAAGAAGAGTAAGAATTGTTACATTTAATTATTAAAAATAAGCTTATTGAAACGTTATTTTGGGGAAGTGGAGTGAAAATTTCTAAATATTTTATTTTATCTCCATAAAGAATAAGTAAAAGAAAGAGTATGCTCCTAACAGGCCCAGGGACATTTTGACTTTTAGCCAGGAAACTGGCTACATTTTTTGGGATCTTTTTACCCTAACTGTCTAGTCAATTCCTACATCCTATTCTTATCATGCCATCCTCTGAAGGGGTTACTCAAATTGCCAATAGGGAATAGGGACAAAAACTGCTCTGGCTTCTTCCATGCTGAACAGGGATGCAGGGTGAGGCAATTAGAGTACCCCTTCAGTGGGTCTATCTAAAAGACTCCCAAATTGCATAACTCTTGTCTCTAAGGGTAAAGAAAGTCTTTGAATCATGAATAGGAGATGTGAAGGAGAAGTAAAGGCAAGAGTAATTAGCATTACAAGTTCTAGACAGAGAACCAGGGAAAAGTGAGAACAGGACAATTATCAAATGTTCATACAAGAGTCCACTAGAGTTTCTTGACAAGGGCTTCCAAAAGCATCCCTCTACTGGGTTCTTCCTCATTTTTCTTTTGTCTTCCAAGCCTGGACTAGTTGACTGGGAAGAGTGGCTGGATACTCAGGTGACCGTACAGTGACCCTGCTTGGCACTCTTTAATGAATGAGTACAACTCTCAACAAGCCCAATTGTGACTATGTTTAGTGATCAGGCTCAGCCGAAGTAGTGAGACATTCCAACAATATTCATTTGTTGGGTGTAATGAGTAAATAAGAACTTGAGAAATGAGGGGACGGTATACTTGAATTCATCTTAAGATACCTTATTCATTGAATATGTGCACATATTAAATACAATTATAAGTAATTAAATTGAGATTCAAATATTCTTATGATTTCTTAGGAACAAACTAAAGAATAAAAAATGCCTTATAGTTTTTAGCAGAGATTTATTAGTAGAGTTTATTTAGTAACACAATGTCATTTATTCAAAATATTTCTTTTTGATTATCAGAATAAAAAAAGTAATCAATTTTTATATATATTCTGATTCATTCAGTTTTTAGAGATGTCTAGTATGGTGACTAGAAGGTGTATTAGCTAACATTTTCAAATAGCACAGCACTAAACAAATTATGAATACCCATATAAGCATATTTGGCCTCCCTTTTCAAACTATTAAGGTATTTAAAGATTTAAAATAGTTTATGTATGCATCATTAATCAGATTTGTTCACTCACTGAAGTTCACTTTTATGAATATTTAAAATGTCAAATTTTCTAAAATATTCTAGCAGTTTAAATTTTAATTATGTAACTTAATCATATGAATTTCCTATTTACACCTGATTTCCATTTTTTAAATTTAATAGCTGTATAAAAGCTATTATGAAACAAATCTTGAGACTTCCCCCTGCTATTAGAATTGTATCACATGATCAAAGATTTTGGAATATGTGTTCAATAGTTTTTAAAAGTTCAACTTATTGTTAACTACAGTTGTTTACCTTTGACCTGTGTTTTCTCATCACTGAACAGGTGTGATGCAAAAATAAAAACCTTAGTAATTTCTCATATGGAAATAGCAAAAAATGCATCATACAGTGCCTGGGACATGGAACTTTGTCAACAAATGTTAGCTTTGATTCAAGCAATAAACTAATAAACATATAAAGCCTTCTACATAAATACAAAAAATTCAATAACATTTTTATTAAAATATGTAATTTCATTTCATCTGTCATTCTCATCAAAATTTAGTTTTGGGGAAAATTAATTGTAATAGAAATCATTGGTGTGTATGACTTGACACATGGAATGTATTTTCACATTTCAGTGTATTTTCACCTGTGTTTTCTTCAAGTCTCAAGAAATTATAAATTTTCATTGATACATATAAAGTGAGCAAAATGGGTTATGAACATATTAAAACAAATTTCATTACATTTTTCTAAATGTTTTAAAGTGAATCATGTATCTTTATTGAGCTTTTAAAGTTTCATACAACATTTCCCACTCAAATCCAGACACCCTCCCCCATCCATTGCTCCTCCATCTCCCCACTGACCCTTATGCACATTGCTATACATGCTGAATCCTATTCATTCAGGTGTTTGTTCCCAAAAGTCCTTCACTCTAAATGTGTCCACTCGAGTCTAGTTAGCCCACCCAGTGGTTGTATGTAACTCATACTCTCCCTCACCCAGCAGCAACCAGTCATAAATAGTTCTGAATTTAGTACTGGCCCACCACCTGTTTCTCACCTCCCCTTTGGACCTTTGTTTAATTTAGCTGACATGGGTATTGTGTTTGATGCTACTGCTGCTACAGGTTCACATAAGCAAGCCTCCAGTGGACTGAAAGACTCCACATCCTTATGCTCATGAACCAGCCCTGGCTCTTACAATCTGACTGCCTCCACTTCCACAATGGCCCCTGAGTCATGGGTGAGTGAGGTTCCATATAGAAGTCCCATCCTACACTCTACAGTCTCTTATTCTCCAAAACTTGACCAGTTGTGTACTTCTGTGTGTATCGCACTGTGATGTACATGGAAGGCTCGCTGGTGAGAGTTGAGGTGTGCATTACCCCTTCTCTACCTCTTATTTCACTATGTTCCATGAGACATGGTTGTAGAGATTTGACTGCAAATGTGTCACCTATACTGGGCATCTCCCAGGTGTAAGTTCTCTGTGCCTGACCAAATGTGCTACTCTGCAGTAGCCCCCATCTCTTGTGAAAAGAAGCTTCTTTGATGAGTGCTGTAGAGCATGTTTGTTGCAATAGCCAACATCATCCTAAATGGAGAAAACATTACCATTAAAATCAGGAACCAGACAGGGCTATCCACTATCTCTACTCCTTTTCAATATAGTGCTTAAAGCCCTTCCTTGAGCAATAAGAAAAGAGAGGGAAATTAAAAGCATACCAATTGGAAAAGAAGAGGTCACATTATCCTTATTTGCATATGATGTGATATTATACATATGGGATCCCCAAAATTTCACTAGAAGACTGTTAGAATTGATTAATGCACTCAGTAAAATTGCAGGATACAAAATCAATTTACAAAACACAGTTGTCTTTCTACATACAAATAACAAGGAATCAAGAAAAGCAGTGGAGGAAACCCTCCCATTCTCAATAGTCTTAAAAAATAAAATAGGAATAAATCTGTGAAGATATTAACTATCTCTACAATGAAAATTACAAAGCTCTAAAGAAAGAGACAGAGGAAGACAGTAGGAGATGGAAAGACCAACCATGCTCATGGATTGGAAGGACCAATATTTTGAAAATGACCATCTTACCAAAAGCTACATACAGATTCAATGCAATCCCAATCAAAATACTCTTGAAATTCTTCACAGAGCTTGATAAAACATTCCTCAAATTCATATGGAATCATAAAAGACCTCCAATAGCCAAAAAATCTTGAGCAAAAAGAACAATCCTGGGGGATCACCATACCAAATCTCAGATTTTATTACAGAGCTATAGTCATAAATACAGCAGGGTACTGGCACAAAAATAGACATGCAGATCAATGGAACACAATAGAAGACCAAATATGACTTCATACAATTTCAGCCACCTGATAATTGAGAAAGGTGCTAAAAACATACAGTGGGGGAAACACAGCCTCCTCAACAAGTGGTGTTGGCAAAACTGGATCTTCACCTGCAGAAGAATGAAACTTGACCCTTATCTTTCACCCTGCACAAAAGTCAACTCCAAATGGATCAAAGACTTCAATATAAGACCTGCAACTTGAAAACTGCTGGAAGAAAACACAGGCAGCACCCGCCAAGATATCAGTGTAGCAAAGGACATTCTAATCAGACACCAGCTGCTCAAGCACTAAGGTCAATAATCAGTAAGTGAGACCTCATTAAATTACAAAGCTTCTGTACAGCAAAAGAAACAACTAAGGAAGGGAAGAAGAAACCCAATGAGTGGGAGAAAATCTTCACTAACTACATATCCAATGGAGTATTAATATCCAGAATATACAAAGAACTGAAAAAAGAAAGATAAATGACCAATAAAAAGGACAATAGACCTCAACAGAGAGTTCTCAAGTGAAGAAATAAAATTCTCTAAGAAGCACCTTAAAAAGTGCTCAACATCCTTAATAATTAGAGATGTGCGTTTTTCTAAAATTTTAAATATTCAAAATGTCCCCACATTCCAAATACACAATTGGTGGCTGGAGAGATTGCTCGGTGGTTAAGAGCACTGGCTGCTCTTGCAGAGGACTTGGGTTCATTTCCCAGCACCCCCATGGTGGCCTGCAACCATTCTGATTTAAGATCCAGGGTACATGATACCTTCTCCTACATCTGCAGGTGTTACACAGCATGGGTGCACTTACATGCACGCAGGCAATACACTCATACACACAAAATAAAAACAAAACAAAACAAAATATTTAAAACTATTCACAATAGCATGGAAATATTTTCTTATTTTCTGACTTATACAAATATGAGTCATGTATAATAGTTCATGCCTGTAATTCCATCACTGGGGTGGGGGGTAAAGGCAGAAAGATCAAGAATTCAAGCGTAGCTTTAGTAACATTTCCAGTTGAAGGTCAGCCTGGACTATATGTATCAAAGTAAACAATATGAAATATAACAGAGCAAAACACTGAAAAATGTGTATTCTTAAAATAAGACTTATAGAAACATAGTAAGTTCAATTTAAATTATTCATGTTGAGCATTTACTTTAGACATTATTATATTTTTCTCTTAGGTGTCCTTCATTTTTAAACCAGTGTAAGTAAAAGGAGAAAGGAATATTTGAATTCTATGTTATTTC
>NW_008343959.1:1689543-1698578 GCF_000622305.1 Nannospalax galili
CCTCAAAAATCATACATTTAATATGGATAGATACAATCATAATTTTGCTGGTTTTCTCTTTATATTCCAAAGAAAATTAGTTCCTCATGGATGATGATCATCTTGCTGTGACTCTGCTATCCTAACATTGACCACAGTATAGCCATCAAATGCCCTTTCTCTTTTTAAAATTTCAATTTTTCAATAATTTTGTACATGACTACTGTATTTCCATACATTCTTCCCTTCCCTCTACTCCCTCTAACTCTTTCAGTATCTCTCCTCTTTCTCTCAAATTTATGACCTTTTCTTTATTATTATTACATATAAAGGAACCTGAGTGAGCATAGACATACAGCCTGCTGTGATTTGGCTGAGTTTGGTATTATGTGATGTAAATCTAGGTTTGATGTATGAGACTTGTAGCACACCCATGAAGGAGACTGTAGAATTGTCTCTCCGTTTGATTCATGGTTCGTGTTGCACTAAATTTTCCCCTCCCTGTGGAGAGACACATGCTCACTCAGGGTCATGGTCCTAACATGGATTGAAAAACTGCCATAACACATTCTATTTGGGTTTTGCATCATTTCTGACATCTGGTGGGGGGATGACTTACAAAGACATGAAATATCACCATCATCATGTCCCACCCCCCTCTCCAGTTTTTCCTGCGTTGCTGGCCTGCAATTCGCAGGCTTTGTTCCCTGTGTTCAATGTGGTAACAGGTGCCATCGTCTTTCCAGTACCCTCCATCAATTCCAGCTTTTCAGAGGAACTTCTGGGTTACAGTTCATAAAGTGAACAATTTGGTGTGTCACAAACCTTACCACATGACCATGATGCATCGGTCTTGTCAGATGTCCTGAAGCCTCCACATTCACGAGGCAAATGAAGCTGTTCTGTTTTATTTAAAACATGTTTATTTTATATTTTTACATAACAAATTTACATACTGTATTGAGATTCAAAAATAGTTTTACTGATGAACTATATGGTAAGGTGAGATTGCAAACTAAAGGAACAAAAATTCTCTGAGCAATAATTCCAAAATGGGTGTGGAATATTTCCATAAACTTTAAATTTTCTCATTTGTTCCTAAGAGAATTTTAGTTCTCTCACCATCTATTGCAGGTGGCAATGGTATTTTGGGAATTCTGTTTTCAAATATTGTTAACAAGTCATACAAACATGAAAATACTAATTTGGGGAAAATTTTAATGTAATTTATATTCTCTCAATAAATGATAAATTGCTGGACAGTTTTTGCATGATTTTGAGACAACTTTGAAAATCCTTTGATTTTGAAGATTTATTAAATATTATCTCTCTTAAAAAAGTCAGTAGAATACTTCAGACAGTGGGCTCCTGTCTGATTGAGTTTCATGGGTCTTGTGCTCAATGCCAGCATTGCCAGAGGTTCACATGAGCAAACATTCAGTGGCCTGAAAGCCTCTGTTTCCGTATGTTCATGGACCAATGTTGTTTCTTACAATCTTTCCTCCTCCTTTCCCTTTATGGTCCCTGGACTGTGGGTAGGTGAGGATTAAAATAGGATTCCATATACAAGGACACACACTCTGCAGTCTCTTATTCTCTAAAACTTGGCCAGTGTGGCCTTCTGTGTATATCTCACTCTTTTGTATAAGGAAGCCTCGCTGGTAAGAGGTGTGGGATGCATTAATACTCCACTTCCTGTTCCACTATGTTTCATAGCCTTAGATGAAAAGGTTTCACTGTACTTATGTAACCTATGACTGGTCATCAATCAGACATATATTTTCTGTATGTGAACAGTTGTGGAATTCTGTAGAGGCTTTCATCTTTTGCAAAAAGAAGTTTCTTTGATGAATGATGAACTTGCCTGTAAATATTGAGATCCATATTTAGGATATGGTAAGAAACTGCATTAGTCTAGAGATATGACACAGATATGGTTTTGTCTAGGATCTATGACCTCTATAGCCATGTGTATTTAGCTATAATTACAGTTCCACCCATGAGTTCACTCCCATTGAGTGGGCTTTAATTCCAATTAGATAGTTTTTGATTACCCCCAGGTAACAGTGCCACTACTGCACAAATAGAGGTAGTTCGCTGTGCCAGTCATTATGATTATTTCGCTTTAGAACTGAATTGGACCATTGACTGATTTTCTCCATTAGCAGCTTGCATAGTATCCTCTAGAACTATGAGAGCTAGTTTTCAGGGAGAAGTTTCCAGAGCAATTCCCATTCCATTGCTCCAAGTCTTTGTGTCTGAATTATGCAATGTCTTCAAAAGTATGGTCTTACCTTCAAAATCTGGGAGATAACCAAGGGCTCTGACAATAGCCTGTGTTAATTTGGTAGTCTCTTGGACTACTTTGACAAACCACCAGAAGAGAATTCTCTTCCATCTGGCACTGTACTCCTTGCTATACAGCTCCTAAGTATGCAGGTGCACTAATATTCAGACACTGTTTTTGTATTTCTCAGGGGTTCTCAAACCAACATATTTCCCTCTGTCTTTCCATGCCACCCATGATTCATTAATCTCTCCTATCTTTCCTCCTGTTCAACCACCTACTCCCTTCCTAGTCTAGGCATCTCCATTATCCTTACCCTTCTCCCCTCCATGACATTGGCCTCCCCCATTCCCTTATTGAGTTCCCTCCTCATCCACCTCCATGTTCCCTTGCATATCCTTTCCTCCCCCTCCCACCAAACACCCCCACTTTCCCCACTACCACCTTGTAACATCTATCTATTCCCTACAATCCCCCCTTTCAGACACTTTCTTTTCCTTTACCTCTGTGCTTCCTTTCCATTTTCCTGACTCCTGCTGTTAAATCAAGGCATATACTCACACACAAGGGATTGTTGTTATTAAGTTTTTCTGAAAATGTGATGTCCACGGAAAGAACACAAATTGAGGAACACAAGATGCACACAATGATGCAACTGAGGTAGATAGAAGCAGATAGTGAAAATGGGATAATGTTGATGAGAGAAAGCACGATTGACAGTCCAGACATTGATGAGTCATTCCTATTTACTGATTCCGTGGAGAGCACGGAATCACTGTAACTTCACATTTTTTTATGTTTTTTTAAAAAATGTTTTATTAATTTATTTTTTTGTTTATGAGTGTATTGCCTGCATGTGTGTAAGTGCACCCATATCATGCAATGCCCATGGAAGTCAGAAGAGGGTGTTGGATCCCTTGGAACTGGAGTTACGAATGATTGTTAGGTGCCATGTGGATGCTGAAATTTGATGCTGGATCTTCTGGATCTTCTGCAAGAGCAGTCAATGCTTTTAACCACTGAGCCATTTCTCCAGCTCCTTAACTTCACATTTTATAGTGTTAACATGCAGGAGATAAAGAAGCTCTAAGTCCTTTTGCAGACAGCATTATCATATTCCAATCTCACCCTGGCACTGATAAGTGTCAGTGCATTCATTTCCAAGTTATAATAATGGAATTAAAAAATATTTTATTAATTTTATTTTTTGTGTATGAGTGTATTGCCTGTATGTGTGTAAATGCATCCGTGTCATGAAATACCCATGGAAGCAGAAGAGCATGTTTGTTGGATTCTCTGGAACTGGCGTTACAGACAGTTGTTAGCCACCATGTGGGTGCTGGAAATCGAACTGGGGTCCTGTGCAAGAGCAGTTAGTGCTCTTAACCAGTGAGCCATCCCTCCAGCTCCATGGTTATGAAATTTTAACTTTGGAAAATTTCAGCAATTTACATAACTTAGAACATGTACAGACCTAGTTTCTAAGTTTCTAAGTCCTACAGGTAAGGAAAAAAAACCCTATTGTTTCAGAAAGAATATAAAATGTGATAGATGGAGACATGGTAAGAATAGATCACAATTTGTTGAACAATTTAATTTTTTCAGTATCTATGGATGGAAAACAAAATATGTTACAAATATTAATATTTGAAGATAAAATAAGTGTGATGTTTTTCTTGATGTAAGATGACATCTGAGAAAAATCTTGTTTGGAAAAGAAATCTACATCACGCTAAATGTTGTGGGCATTAATTTAATTTTTTTCTCCCTTGGCATGGTGGTGCATGCCTTTAATTCCAGCACTCTGAAGGTAGAAGCAGAAAGATCTTCATGAGCCTGAGGCCGGCATGGTCTACATTCAAGGTCCAGGTCAGCTGGTGCTACACAGACACACTGTCACAATAAGTAATAAAAAGTTTCCTCCTTCATTTATGAATGTTGCTAGTGTTTGGGTTTATAAGATCACATAAGGAAAACCAACTGGTATTGTGACTGATTTTATATTTGGTTCGGTTTTCACAAAAACATATTCTTCATAAGTCAAAGTTTTGCAAATCTACTGTATCCAATTTCACAGTTTATTTTGAAGTAAAAAATACTGTACTAAGGCCTTTCTGTTTTTTTTTCTAGAATGTATATGAATGTTATATATTTTTGCAATAATGTATCATTTTTGACAGTCTACAACATTTCCTTTTCACAGGCCTTTCTGTACACTAGCTCAGGATAATGGAACGATGCTCACCCTGTTGATATTCACTTCATCTCTGATTTGTGTGAACTCTTCCATTGGAGTTTCATACTGACAGTAACTGCAGGAGCTTTTTGTGATCTTGTCACAGTCTTTTTGTTTCATACTATTTCTCTTTCTTCTTCACACAATACTTCAATGTACTTTAATATAAAATGTGGTTAGTGAGCTCGTTTCCTTTTTTTTTTTTTTCTGCATCACCAAGATCAATATAAACTCTGACAGGATTAAATATATTTCTTTACATCATGCTATAGACACCTAGTATCATAAGTTTATTATTTCCCAGCACTTGTTTTCAAAATCTGTCAATCACTTTGAAGTACAAGGATGGTTTACTCTCTGGCCTCCCTGTTTATTTTGCTATTAAAACTTGAGTATCTCCATGATTGGATATAAATATTAGAAGGAGAGAAACAGCTGTCAGTCTAAATGATCAGATTTGACTTATAGGACTGGAAAGCAATTTTATTTACCACATAGCGCAGATTTTAGCAGGAAACTTTAGAATGTCATGAATAGCTGAAAGTCATATCAAATAAGTTTTTAAGGCTCCATTCATTTGGTTTAACTATTATTTACATAAAATGATAGCACTTATTAAAATTGAAAATCCAAGACTAATATAAAATATTATTAGTACCTTAGTTACAATTCATCAAGTTATTGTTTTCAAATGTAATGTAATAATAGTTTTCCTGAGATTTCTTTTGCTTTAGTGATAGTTATTTTATTGAATAATGTATGGAACAGTCTGACTATATCTTCTCCTTTTTCTTCCTCTCCTCTTCCTCGTGGCCCTCCTCCTCCTCCTCCTCTTCTCCTTCTCCTCCTCCTCCTCCTCCTCCTTCTCCTTCTCCTTCTTGGTCTTTGAGACAGGATCTCCCTGTAACCCCAGCTGCCTGGACTCACTATGTAGACCAAGCCATCTTTGGTCTCACAGAGATCCACCTATCTCTATCTTTCTCCTGAGTCCTAGGATTAAAGATGTCATGTCTCCTACCACATGGTGGCTCAGGACTGTATCTAATACTTGTAAATTTAGACAAAAATGGTAACTTTTGATGTAACTATTAAAGTTGTTAAGAAATGACTACTGACAATGATTGTTAATTGAATAATTTATTATTGTACCACAGTAGAATTTTAGGTTGGGATATAAATTTTGTTTTTAATAGGGTCTCTCTGTAGATCCAACTCACCTGTAACTCATTGTGTAGGCCTGGCTGCTCTTGAACTCACAGAGATTTGCCTGCCTCTACCTCCCAAGAGCTGGGATTAAAGGTGTGAGCCACAACTCCCTACATGGGATATGGAATTTTAAACCAATTAAAAGTACTTTGGTTTTGCTTTGCAACAGAACCTTTTTTACAATATAAAATGAATGGTTAAGAGAGATTGATGCTGTCTCATATAGAATCCATTTCTTCAGAATTATAGAATTCAAATAAGTTTCACCCAAATTGTGAAAGCTAGAAATTGTGCAAAAATACACTTTGTGGTTTTAGAACTTTTGTGTTCATTAATTCACCATTCTCAGGGGTTAAGTTCCACCTAGGCACTGTGAAGCTGTGCTGTCCAGTGTCTGAAGAGGTGGTATTTACATTGCAACAGAAGTTTCAAGAAGTAACTGCTTTCTACATAATTCAAATTCTGACAGTCATTCCCTTGTGAATATATGACCAAGGACACTAGATTTCTGGTGATCTTCTGTAGAAGACAACTTCTGATTTTAGCTGTCACTAAAACTGTTTGAACATCATTACCAGATCTGTGACATGTAAGGTTCTCTGACAATAATGCTTACTTTATTAATCCAGTAAGGGTAAAAATCACCTCTGGGAAATCCCATCCCTATTTAAAGGGGTTTTACTTGATTAAATCTGTCCAACACCATGTAGTTCTTATAACTTGATTGCCATAAATAGAATTGTTTGGATAATTTAATTACATCTTTAAAATCTCATCATTTTTGTCAAATTCTATTACAGAGAATTCACAGATTTCATCTATACTCAGCATAGTGTGAGTATATAAGTGTGAACACCCAGGCATGGGAAAAGGGTTCATCCGCAAGATATATTCACTAGAATGTGCACCATGAATCCACAAACAAACAACTCATTGAATCTATTGCACAGAAAGCAAGAATGAGCTTTTCATTTCCCCCTGGTGATTCAATAATGTTTCAGGTTTTGTGTGCATTCTGTACCATTTATCAAAAGATGAATCACTTCAGCCTCAATGATAACCACATGCCTTCTTTATCCTTCATATTTTACTCTATTCTTTCCTTGTCTCCCTCTCTCTATGACTTTGCCAGCTTATTTAGGCATTCTAAAGTTTTGCAAAATAATAATATAAACCACACACTCATATGCATAATCAAATTAAGGACTGAAACCAAATGTAAATTTAATCTTTCAAAATATTTTTTTTCACTTATCATATAATCTATCCTCACATTATGAACTCCATAAATCTCTTAAGAAACTTCTTTTTGGAACAATGACAGGTGTACTGTGGTCACTGATCACAGGAACACACTGCTTGACAAAAATCTGAGTGCACTTCGATCTGGATACAGAACTTGCCATTTTCCTGATCTATTTGTATAATGCTGACGTCATTTCCTCAGAATGACTTGAGAGCCAACATTCACTCTCAAATATGATTTTAACCTTTAATCAATCTCTGCTACATCATTCAGTTTTGAACAAAACATTGCCAGCACTAGGAGTCTGGAATTCTTTCCTCCCTCCAGTGAAATATTAGAGCTCAGCCCAGAGAGTATTTACTTCATATTTTTCATTAGGCTTCACTGACTGCAGCCTAATTTTGAGAGGAGTTATGACTTTTTAAGCTTGCCATGGTGTCATTTATAGTAATTCGCCCTTATTGTAAATTCATGGAATTTAAAGCACTATAGTCGATGGATTTAATAAATGTTCAGATTTTTAAGCAAGTTTTATAGAGTTTTCAAATTAATATCATGAAGCAGAGAGGATTATAGTAACTCTTTCACCATTTGTTATTAAGTGCTTCTGCTTACTGGTAGTTATACTGACCCCTCTGACAGGGATGTGGAGGAAAATGCTTTATTAGTGATTGAGGAGCACTTTGAAAATGTAAAGTGCCACATAAATGCTAAGTTATTCCTGACATAAGGAACTAGACAATACCAGCTGTCCTGACAATTAAATGTCAGACCATAGGAATATTTCTGGAAATCAGTGATCGTTTAATCTGTCTCTTCTGACTTTTGAAAGATCTAAGGATGAAAGTATACTGTGAGGCAAATCCAGTTGTCTCTGCTAGATTTCTGTTACCGTATAATAATTATCAAGGGTAAAATACTTATTAAGAGAGTAATCAAGGAAGAAAGTCCACCAGAGATAGAAAAAATGATGTAAAATTCCAAAATATGATAAAATTATGAATAATATTATGTGAAGAAGCCATATATTCAATGAAATTACTACTTGATTATGAAGAATATAAAGATACACTGGGAATCATTGTTCAATAATGCACAAACACAGATATCCCAAATCCATCATTTTACAAAAATATAATTTATAAATATTTACAAATGCATAAGTTCACAACAGAAGAGAAAATGCTATCATGACTATCATTTGATGAGAGGCTTGAATTTGATGTCAGAGAATTGGTTTACATTAACGAATTAAGTATTTAACAATGTTGGCAGGAAGACTAGAATCTAGTTCTAGGGACACTGGTAGGATGGGCCAGAAACTCGTTTGACCCTGGAGAGTGACCAACAATTGCCAATGAAAATGAAGATGCTAGAATATTGAATGCTCTATGTGTAGAGCTGAGGAACACAGATGGAGTTACAGATATTTCTTAGGCACCATGTGGTTGTTGGGAATCAAACCCTGGTCCTCTGAAGAGCAGTCAGTGCTCTTAACCACTGAGTCAATCTCTCCAGCCCCTGGGTTATATGTTTGATTAGGTCAGTTGCTTATTTAGTCATTATCCCTCAAAGGTTTCTAATTTCACTCATAGGAACTTCATGAAGGTTCTCACAATGCTGTTGAAAGCTTTTGGATGACCTCCACTCTCATTTTTTTTTCCTTTCACATCTACTGCTGACCTGCTTTCTCTTTAGCAAAGTTGGTCCTTTGGTTAATTCCCAAAAGCATATTCAATTCTAGCAGAAGAGATTTTATACTCGCCAGTCTTTAACTGGAATGAGTTAAACAGTATGTCTCCATCACCTTCACATATACGCATATAAGTTTTATGACAATGGCATCTTATTTCAATTGTATTTTCTCTCATTACAAGCAGATTTTTTTAAACATTGAACTTTGTATTTTGCTTTCATAATTAATTAGTTTTCCTTTTCTAATAATCCTTATGATATACCTATTTTGTTCTAGCTTACTTTCTTCTTGTTAATGTAAACTCCACATAGTGATTCATTTTAATCTACTTTTTGTTTACTAATTTCACTTCAATATGTGGAATATTATGAATATATATATATAT
>NW_008343959.1:1698631-1709651 GCF_000622305.1 Nannospalax galili
AAATTATCATACCATAAAAATATGGCTACTGAATTTTGGTCTAACAAATTTATGGTATCATCTTTCAATGAACAAAAATAGGGCAATCAGAAGGAATGGCAGAGGAAGAGAGAGTCTAAGAATAAATATTTCAGAGATTATGATTACAACAGGAAATTAGTAGAAGTATAAGAACATAATTTGTGGCTACGATTAACAACCATAAGTTTAAAGTAAAAGAAAGTCAGTGGAAAGATGCCAGTAGAAGCCAGTTAAATATTCATCTTCCATCACAGTAGATGAATAACAAGTTATAACATGTATACTTCAAGTGGTGATGGAATTATATCATGAAGTGTAGTGGAGCAAATCATCACACACTTTGGACAAATAAACTGAAGGAGAAAAATAAAATCATATTAAAAATCTGATCCATTTGCTTAATGCTGAGTAATATACTGCAAATATAATGGGCAAAAACAAAATAATATTTTCTATTATGTTTTCTGAGTTGACTGATAGTTACTGGACACTTGTTCACAGGACACTCTCATCAGAGCTGTGCTTGAAATGAAGCTGGAGCTAGAGTCATTCTTAAGGCTGACTTAGATAGGTGTCTAAACATGTCATTCACATTGCTGAGAATGATCCTGTTTTCACTGAGAGCTCATCGAGAGCAGCAGTCTACATTCCCATCACATGGCCTCTCCATTTGCTTTTAGTTTATCTTGGCATGGTAGCTACGGTCCTGAAGATGATAGCTAGAGAAAGAGTGCAAAAATCACCCTAATTCCAGATATGATACAGACTTAGGTTCCATATATACTAGAATTAAGCTTGTTACAGAGTCTACCAATTTGGAGAGGAACCTCTTCTATGGAAGAGTGTCAAAAATTAATGGTAAATTAATTAATAATAATTAATTAATGGGAGCACTTGGGAGGCAGAGGCAGGTGGATCTCTGTGAGTTTGAGGTCATCCTGGTGTACAAAGTGAGTTCCAGGCAAGCTGGATCTACAGGGAGACCCTGTCTCAAAAACTCAAAAAAAAATTACTTCACCGAACTTAACATTGGGTATATTTCCCATATTTCTATAATGTGATTACTTGATAGATTTGTTAATATGTCTTCATATGTACCTTAGGAAGGAAGAAGTTAAAGGAACATTGATGTATGAATAGAAAGAGATTTTGATTGTGGAACAATGCCACGGCCCCTGTGCATTAATGTGAGTGTCCCTGAACATTGACAAGATAAATAGGCATTTAATTTACTCTTGGGAAAATTGTGACAAGGCACATTGAGGTGATTCCTTATTTGTTTGAAAATTTCTTCATCATCATTGATTTTTATATACATTATCAGCTTGGAAAAAATATAATGTTAAAGTGGTCAAGGTATTCTGAAATTTAACAGCCCGGGGTCATAGTCTGTTCCTTAATTATTAATATACAGCATTATGGATTTTCTGAGGCCTCCTATACCACTTGTAAACTGGATTTATTTGTGCTTTCAATTTGCAATTAGTTCTATTCTCTCTATATCTCAGGTGAGGTTTCCATATATACCTTCAAATGGGGGTTGAATTAAATGTCCTCACAGTTTCACAAAGACCAAGTGAATATAGATATCGAGCTTCTAATTACCTCACTGGGATCACACCTGCACAATGCACTTATTTTGTTTGTTTTTATAAACTTCACATTTTCATGAATAAATTTCTAATTTATCTGCAAATACTTCTATTGAACACAAAATACCCAGGCTAGTTCTATCAATGATCTATATCAAATCTCTCAAAATAAATCTTGAAGTTGGCCTTCCCTCATTTTGTCCTGGCTGACACTATTGAAAATCGTTAGTGGATGCTGTGTCTTTGGCAAACTTTCTGCATGTGTTTAGACTCTCAGTAGAATGCTTTCTATTTTAAGGCAGTGCAATTAGGTATCCATGGAACAGTACTAGGATAATCAGCAATCAATCATTGGAAGAATTTACTGACAGGCCAATAATTCTTGGATAAATGACTAAATACAATTCTATAATGGTTCTTATTTTCTGTGGTAAGAGAAATTGGTTGTGAACAGAAACGTTCTTTCTTGAGTAACTTGCCCAGTTTATGAATGTGATGGCAATAGGACCTGTTAAAATAACAAGAATACCTGGCAGAAAAATTTTAATTAAATTAGCATACCAGTCTTCCCAAATTAAATTATTCAAATTGCCACTGACAGTCTATGGATATGACAAAGCAGTAGCTGAGATTTTAAGTAAAAAATAGTTTAATGTTAGTTATTGTGCTTTAAAAATGCTTAATAGTACATTGGCAATACAATTTTTTCAGGTCGCAGGTGCCATTTCTATTAATCCATGCATTATACTATAAACTAACCTCATATTTAACTTAAGTCAATTTACCATGTTATTAAAAGAAACTGACATCTATAATGTTTAGAGTCATAAAAATATATAATTTATATGCATTTACTTACATTATTTACCACTGAGAGTTATAGGCTAATAAATGGTAGAAAAACCATACCACTGAGCAAAGATAAGGTTTCCTCATGTGTATTGGAAGTTTCTCAATTTGAAAACCATATTGTTATTTTATTTATTTATTTATTTATTTATTTATTTATTTATTTAATTTCTCTACTTATTTATTTATTGGTCTTTTTGAAACAGGGTCTCCGTATAGCGGCAGCTGGTCTGGATTTGCTATGGAGAACAGGCTGGGCTCAAACTCACAGAGATCAGCCTGCCTCTGCCTCCTGAGTGCTGGAATTAAAGGTGTGTGCCACCACACATGGCATTATTTTTTAATTGTTTTAGAGGTATGTAATGCCATAAAACTGAAGATTTCAATAATTAAAATTTATGGAAGTATAACTAACATAAAATAAATGAGTGCTTGACAGGTATACCAGGCATTTGAAAATAAATATTCAGTTCTATATGAAGAGATCAAATACATATTTGGAGAACAGAATTATGTTATCAAAGTTTCATTATCATAAAATACTTGAAACAACCAACTTATAAGAGAAAAGCTTTATTTGAACTCACACTTTCAGAGAGTCAGCTCTTGATTGGTTGTCCCAGTTGCTGTGGGAAGTGCATTGAAGCCACACATCATGAGGAAAGCCAGAGACAAATTGAAATTGTCATTTCATGGCCAATGAGTGAAAGATATTTGCATTCCGTCATCCCTTTGAGAACATTACCCTTAGGATCAGGAGGCCATCCTTTACCCCACTTCCCAAAGTCAATCTCATTCTCTTCTACTGCCAAAGTATGGAAGAATCCTTCAACCAGTGCCTTTCTGAGACACACCTGATCAAAATACAGTAAGCATTTTGAAGAAAATAAATGTGTACCTAACATGTATTGGAAAATTGAATTATTTCTTAAACCATTTTAAGTAGTACTGTGAGCATTCTTTAAAATAATTAACATTGTGGATCATAGCAAGCCAAAACAAATGCATAATAATTTAAAGACTTTTCTGTTTTCATTTTTCACCATTATTATTATTATTATTATGATTATTATTATTGTATGTGAGTGTGTGTGCATACATGTGTGTTGGTGTCCTCCTGAATGCCACAGGGTACATGTAGTAGTCAGAGAACTGTTGACTGGATTCATTTCTCTTTTTGTCCATGTGAGTCTTAGGGATTGAATGCAGGTCATCAAGTTGGCAGAAATCATCATTACCTACTGAGACATTACAATGGTCCCTAATACATTTTATCTCACCAGACTATAATACAATAAAGCTAAAAATTACCAGGGAATGCCCCTCCCTCAAATGGAAGCACTCTTTTGATTGGAAACTGAAAAATCAGCTGTTGGAAAAATAGTGACATGAAAAACAATAAGGAAGAAACATTTAAAATTCTTAGAATCATATAAAATTTACAGAATAATCAACCTGAAACCAAAGCTAAAGATAAGGGAGTTCTAAGAAAAAAATGTCTATATATAGGTACCCATATTTAAAAATCAGAGAGATCTTCCAATAATCTAATGACTCAGTTCTAAGATCCTAAGAAAAAAAGATGTCTAACCCAAATTAAAAAGATTATAATGAATAACAAGGTTTAGGGAGAAATTAGAAAAATGGAAGCTAATAGAACAATGATACAACAAATCAAAAGTTGGTTCTTTCAAAACTAATCCAAGGAAAGAGATATAAGACTCAAATTTGTAAAATTAGAAATTAAAAGGACAGATTTTGGAACACATCTCAATGGAATCTAGAGACTCAGCAGGAAATACTCAGAATATACACATTCAAGAAAGATGGAAAATTGAGAAGGAATGGATAAATTACTAAACACACATGGCATACCAAAATTTAAGTCAAGAACTCATAAACAACTCAGTAAGACACATAACAAGAAAAGAGATTGAAGTAGTAGTTAAACTTCTTCCAACAAATGGTGATAAATGACTGCAAAACTCACTGTTGAATTCCACAAAGTCTCTGTGGAATAGTTCACATTAATACTCCCCAGCTTCTTTCATAAAATAGAAGGAGATGACACTACCAGTTCATTCCTGAAACCCATTATTACCTTCATGCTAAAACTGGATAATGACACCACAAAATGAGAAATGAAGATAAATCTCCCTGATGAATATACATGCCAATATTCTCCAGAAAATATTTGTAAACCAAATTGAGAACACCTAAAGAAGAATACCACACTTCACAAATATGTACATTTTACATCAATCATGCAAGGTTGCTCCAATTTACACAAATTAATAAACGCAATAGACCAAACACTTTGACTTAATGACAGAAGTCACATGTTAATCTTAATAGATATGTAAAAAGCATTCAATAAATTGAATATGACATTATGGTAAAATAATTATGAATTTAAGAAGAGAAGAAATGGATGCTGACACAATATTACAATGTATGGCAAATTAGTACTGTATAATATACTATACTGGGAAAAACTGAAAGCATTTGTTCAAATCTAGAAGGAGAAAAATGTGGAAACTGTTTCTCACTTACTAAATATAAAACTTGAAGACTTGGCTAAAGAAGTAAGAGATGGAGAAAAATAAAATGTATTCAAAAAGGAAAGGAATAAGGCAAAACTACCCCTACTTGTAAGTGACATGAGTTTTGACATATAACCACCTATATATACACTAGAAAACTTTTATATTTGAAAATGCTACAAGCAATATTGTGGGATAGAAAATAGATTTTTTTCTCTGTTCACAATAATAATAAAGAAAAATAATCCCAGATTTATTTGAACAGATTTTTGGATAATGAAATTATGTATATTAGACAATGATTTTTTTAGCTCTAAAGAAAAAGAAAATTAAGAATTTGTAGGAAAATGGATGAATCTAGAGAATACTATATCAAGCAAGAGGACACAAACACAAAGTGATAATATTTTTCATCACATGCATATCTTACATTGTGTTATGTATGAACCTATGTAACGGTGTATAAAAGAACAACAACAAAAAAAAAACACTGAAAATGGAGACCAAGATACTATAAAAAATGTTCTGAGAATGTGGGGTCAAAAGGACACTGGTGACATAGGTGGAATGGAGACTTGGAGAATTACAGGGGGACACAGTGGAAGTAGAGAGGTGGGGATGATAATTACTAAATCCCACAATGATATCTAGAACTTTGCATGTTAACTTAAAAAATAAGTTAAGACTGAAAATTGGTAACTTCTACATATACCAATAAAAGATTTACTGAGAAAGAAATTAGGCAAAATATTCCATTAGCGTGATGGAATTTTATTCAAGTAAATAAAAAATAGGGATAAAACTAATTAAACAGGCAGAAGACCTAGAGAATGAATTTTTAAATTTTATTTATTTCTGTTTTATGTGTATGAGTATATTACCTGCATGTATGTAAATGTCCCTGTGTCATGCATGCCCATGTAGGTCAGAAGAGGGCATTGGATACCCTGGAACTGGAGTTACAGATGACTGTTAGTTGCCATGTGGATGCTGGTATTCAAACTTGGGTCCTCTGCAAGAGCAGTCAGTGCTCTTAACTGCTGAGCCATCACTCCAGCCCCCAGACAATGAAAATTTTAAGATATTGGAAAAAATTGAAGATCCTAGAAAATGGAAGAACTTCAAATACTCATTTATTAATATGTTAAAAATGGTTACAGCACTGAGAGAAATCTATTCACTGCAATTCACATTGAAATACTAAAGATATTATTTATAAAGTAATAATTTAAAATATTATAATACATTTGGAATCACAAAGAAGCATACATATCTATAGAAATCTTAAGTAGAATGAAGTGTACTGTAGGTATTACAACTGCCCTGACCTAAAACTACACTACAATATCTGAGTGACAAAGACACCATGGTAATGATATAGAAACAGACATGCAGAACAAAGGAATAGAATATATAACCCAAACATCAACTCACAATGTTATAGCCATGTAATTTTGACAACAGAGTTAAATTTTACATTGTGGAGAAATCTCTCTTGAAAAAGAGTTGGTGATAGAAGAATGTTGTTAGATGCATAACTCTATCATTTTTCAGAAACAAAAATTCTAAGAGGATCAAGGATCTTAGTAAAATCTGAAAATGCTGCAGGAGTATATACAAAAAGGTTTCAAGATATATAAGCAAAAGCAAGAGCTTTCTCCTACTAAGCCCTTGCATACATTCCTTCAAACATGGAGAAATTCTAAAAAGTTCAAAGATGGGGTCAAGGTCCATGGGATCTGCCTAAGCTCCCAATTCTAATGACTGCACATTAATTCCTTCCTTTGAAATTTGTGGGAAGAAATGTGAGATACCTGTGTTAATAAAAATTACATGTAAAAAGAAAACACAGACCCAGAACACTTTCTAACTCTCTCTCTCAGACATTATATATAATTGATTTGACATTTGTCCTTCTTGTAGGTACCTTATTCCTAAGTGAAAACCTGTGAGAATTACCTGAGCACAGTGAAGAGGTAAGGGCTGTTGAGGTTCAAAACTTTAGACAGAAGGAAGGGCCTCTCATTTGCCAGTATATTTAATCCTATTTCTGAATAAAATGATTCTGTACTCCATGTTCATATTCAGAAGATCATTCCAAGCAGGGGGAAGGAAACCTTCAGACTCTATGTTTAATATCCCCAAGGGAGAGAAAGAAAAGATACACCAATAGACAATGAGAAGACAGAAAATTAGAATCAAAAGAGATCCAGGTAAAAACCATCCTCATAGACCATGGACACATTTTTTCATTACAGAAATGTAAGTGTGAAGACCACTCTGACCAGTGCACTTACATGATTCTATTTATGCTTAAATTAGTTCCCAAATGTCAGTTGGACGTGGGTTATTCTGTACAATTATCAGGTTTGCAAGACAAACCTCAATCCAGAGACCAGTCCAGAGATTATTGTTACTATTTAATTGAGAGTTTTTCCAGTCTAAGTGAGTATGTATTCCACACAGAATTAATCTCCTCTGTTAAAGCATCTAAATATGAATTACATTAATAGAGAAACAGTATTATTTAACCTTTCAACAGTTTATATGCTATAGACTGTGGGAGGCTCAAAATATTTAGGGGTAAAACGTCTCTACATTGGACTCTAATTCCCTGCAGCATTTCAATTAACTTTCTTGCATTAATAAGATTTAGAAAATTGATGTTATTATATATATATCTTGAAAGTGTAATCTAAAGTGCATTTACCCTGCAGAAAATTGATGACGCAAACAAAATAAGATAGAATAATACTTCATTTTTAGGAGTAAAATGTGAAATTTCCAAGTCATAAATTAAGGAGATTAAAATGGTAAGTGCTACTTTTACAGAATATGCTTCTCACACACAAAATAAATCTAAATAGAATATGAAGTTCAGACTGTAATCTTTAGAAAAGACATAGAATCTGGTTGGTCACATTATGTTCCTCTAAAATCAACTCATTAGTCATATGTTGACACAGTTATTGGCATTTAAAAAGCTGATAAAAATCTTATCAGTGGACTGTATTGAAAAAGTCTCAATTTGTAGAAGTGGGCGTGCATCACCATACACACTTAAAAGCAGGAGTTCTGAGGAGGAGACAAGAATCAGGAGTTCAAGGTTGTCATTGGCTGGACAGAAGGTTCTAGGTCAGCCTGGAATATAGGACACCATGTCAAAATAGTAAATCCAAAACTAAATGAAAAATGTGTCTTGTAGTTGCAATAAATTCCTATAGCTTTTGAAATAAAGTCTTACTGTGCAGCCAGATTTAAAATTTTTCCTGCCTCAACATCCAGATTATAGATGGGAGTAGTATTATAGATGTACATCACCACACTCAGTTTAAAACATTTGTTATTGTAGTTTTTAAACATTAAGAGATATTTAAATTTTACTTTTAGTAAGCTAGAAGAATAACAGCTTTTGTCTTTTTCAGCAGATATTATTTTTAAATTTATTTTATTGCATTTTTTAATTTTCTTTTAAAAATATTTTGTTATCACAAGTTTTAAAATTCATTTAAAGTCTTTTATTGAGCTTTTGTACATTTCATACAACAGTTATTAATCAAATTTAGACCCTTCCCCCATTCCTGCATCCCTACTCCCCTCACCAGACCTCACGCATTCCAACATACATGATAAGTCCTATTTAGTCAAGCATTTGTACCCAGATGTCCTTCAGTGCAAATTCATACACTGGGCCCTAGTCAGCTTATCTAGAGATTGTAAATAAGGTATATACTCCCCCACACAGGAGTAAGCAGTCTCCAATAGTTCCCATTACAGGGATGGTTTGACACCCATTTCTCTTGTTCCACTCTGAGCCCTTGTCTGATTGAGTTGGCACGGGTTCTGTGCTTGATACCACCATTGCCACAGGTTCATTTTTGCAAGCTTCCCGAGGACTGAAAGTCTCTGCTTCCCTTTGTTCATGAACCAGCCCTGGATCTTACAATCTTTCCACCCCTTCTTTCACAATGCACCCTGAGCCTTGTGTGGGTGAGGTTTAATATAGGAGTCCTATTCTGGGACTTTGTGTGTGGGAGCTCTCTTTTTTTTTCTTTTATTTGTATATTTCCTATTAAAATTTGCACATTTCTCAACTTTCATCAATGAAGTTCTTTCATGCAACAGAGGGCAATGAATCCAGGACTAAAGAACTATTGCTGAAGCAAAGGGTGTAAGAACTACAGGAGAAAGTGCATGACCATATGGAAATAGAGTCCTACAGGCTTCTGGGACCTTGCTTATATGAACCTACAGCAATGGTGACAGTGTGCACAGACCAATGCGCACTCAAGCAGACAAAAATGCAGCTTAGAACTGAAAATGGGCTGCAGGACCCAATATTAGCTGAAGAACTATTGGGCAGCTGATTACTACTGGATGAGGAAGAACTGATCTTCTTTAAGGGAGTGATGCTAGATAGGCCGAGTAGACCCCAGTAGTTGAACTTGGAGTGAGGGACTTCAGTGAACACCAACTTGACTTGATAATTGCTTTTAACTTTAAAAAAATTATATATTTTGTGTAATATGAAAAATAATGATTTTTTTCTCTTAATTATGCATTTATTGACAAGAATATTGCTATTCTATATTGTCTGTCACTTAACTAAGAACATAATCGGGGCAGACATACTCTATCACGTTCTCAAGAAAACAAGACTATTGTCTCTCAAGTTGCAATTTTTTAATGGATGTCATGTTTACATCAATTTGGATATAATTAAAAGTAAAACATAGTACACAAGACCACACTAATAATAAAGAGATAAAACGATTATACATTTTGGAGATGTAATCTCTCTTTTAACTTGATGATAAAGCAAGGTATATCAATAAATTAGATTTATTTCTTTTACTTTTTATTATTATTGACTATGATACATGTATACAAGGAAATATGTACTTTAATCTCAGCACTCTAGAGAAAGAGGTAGGCAGATTTCAATAAGATCAACACCATTTTCATGTTAGTCCTACCAATCAATGGAGATGTAATCTCTCTTTTAACTTGATGATAAAGCAAGGTATATCAATAAATTAGATTTATTTCTTTTACTTTTTATTATTATTGACTATGATACATGTATACAAGGAAATATGTACTTTAATCTCAGCACTCTAGAGAAAGAGGTAGGCAGATTTCAATAAGATCAACACCATTTTCATGTTAGTCCTACCAATCAATTTATTAGCATGGTTTCTCTTTCCATCTTCTGGTATCTTCTGAAAATTCTCTCTTCAATATCTTAAAATTTTTATTATAGAAGTCTTTCAAATTCTTGGTTAGATTGTTCCAAAATATTTTATTTTCTTTGAGGCAGTCATGAATGGGATTGTTTCCCTGATTTCTTTGTCAGTATGTAAATTGTTTGTATATAGGAAAACCAAGAGCAGAACATTCTAGAAATCTGGAATGTTATAAAAGTCCAAGCCTATGAATCATTGATATGGAATAAGGAGAAAAACCTCAATTCAAAGGCATAGAAAATATTTTCAACAAAATTATACAAGAAATTTCCTGAATCTAAGGAGATATCTATCAAGTTTAAGAGGCAGAAGGAACTCCAAATAGGCACAGAAAATAAAGTCCCCACATTAAATTATAATAAAACCACTAATTGTAGAGAAAGCAGAAAAGATATTGAAAAACTGAAAGCAAGAAAGACAAACATTTTTTAGTGTATTTTCAGAAGTTACTAGACAGGCCAAATATGGACAATTGAGACTGAGAAAGAGCCTTTCGATTTGTAAATTGCCATCATAGTGTAGCTTTCACTGTGATTTCTGGAAGCCAATTCCAAAGCAGTTTCAGAAAAAAAGGGGCATGAAGAAGAATCTTACCTTAATCCATATACATAAACAAATCTTTATTTTAAACTTTAATGCATATGATTTTTAATATTAATATGAAAATTTGTGCAGGTATTATCAGTTTATAATAACCCACCAGTCTTATTATTTTATTACTTTTAGATTCTTTACAATGTCCTCTTATTATTTTAGTGACCATCATTAA
>NW_008343959.1:1709748-1720670 GCF_000622305.1 Nannospalax galili
TATTCTTTAAAATTTATAACAGATACAGTATCTTCTCTGTTAAAATTATTAATAATATACAGTGATCCAGAGAGAATAAGTTGAAAATTGTGCTTTATCATATCCAATTTTCACTCCTACTTAAATATGAAGAAGACGTTTAACTTACATCTCACAGCAACTAATGGTTTACAATATTTTATACACCTTGTTCTAGTTTGTCTCTCCAATTGCTGTGACAAAACACTCTGACCAATACCAAATTGGGGAGGAAAAGGATTTATTTAGCTTACATATCCTGGGTCACAGTTCATCAGGGAGCCCAAGGTAGGAAAGGTAGGAACTCAGGGCAGGAACTTGGAGGCAGGAGCTGGAGCACAGGCCATGGAGAAATGCTGCTTATGGCTTGCTTCCTTCACTCCTGCTCAGCCTGCTTTCTTATGCAACACAGGCTCACCTTTCCAGGGGTGGCACCACCCACATTGGGCTGGGCCTGTTGGGAGCCTGAGGCTCAGCCATTTCTCGGGGCTGCTGGCAGGCCTGAGTTGGTGACCTTTCCATTCAGGCCACAACCTTGGCTCAGGGCCTGGGCCAACAGCCTTGGCCCAAAACCTTGGCTCACAGCTGGGGCTAACAGCCTTGTCCCTCAAACTTGGCTTACAGCCGGGCCCGCAACCTTGGCCCGTGGCCTTGTTCTCTTTTCCAGTAAACAGCCCTTTTCTCCAATATCAGTAGATTCCTCCCTTAAAGTATGTCAGGGCCCCTGTGTTCTGATTTATTTGATTACTCTTCACTTCTTTGTTCTCATTCTCTATTTAAACTCATGCTTGTGCTTTAATAAACGAGACTTGACGACGATGGAAGAAAAAGGGGTGCGCACCTGCTCAAATAATTCGGAGATGCCGCGGGAGCCTGCCACAACCGAGCTGAAGGTAAGTTGGTCGTTCAATCATGGGGCAAGAATTAAGTCAGAATCCAGGTACCCTGTTGCAGATCCCGCAGGTGGGACAGAGTGGCGCCCAACATGGGGCTTGGATACTGGGGGACAATGTGAGGGTCTGATGATGGAAGAAAAAGGGGTGCGCACCCGCTCAAATAATTCGGAGATGCTGCGGGAGCCTGCCACAACCGAGCTGAAGGTAAGTTGGTCATTCAATCATGGGGCAAGAATTAAGTCAGCATCAGATTTATGTGATACAGTTAAGAGAAGCTCTACAGGCAAGAGGAGTAAAGGTTAAAACTGAGGATTTATTTCATTTCTTTGATTTTGTAAAGGACATTTGTCCATGGTTTCCCCAAGAGGGGGTTACAGATATAAAAAGATGGAGAAGAGTGGGAGATGCATTACAAGATTTTTATACAGTGTTTGGACCTGGAAAGGTCCCGGTTACTGCTTTTTCTTATTGGAATCTAATAAAAGAATTAATAGATAAGAGGGATGAACATGAACCAGTGGTGGCAGCGATTGCCCAAGCTGAAGAGATTTTTAGAAGTAGTTCCAAGTCAGAGTTGAGGGAAATTCCAGATACTTCCAAGGACGCGCCTGACTTGATTTCTCTTGATAGTAAAGATGAGGATTCTTCTCAAAATATAAAAAGAGAGTCCTCCAGGTCAGTTAAAAGGAAGGGGACTCAAGAGGATGCCCAAAAGTCTGTAAAAGAACATATTCGTATTTATCCTCTTTTACCAGAAGCTGCCTGTCCAGCCTCAGATACAGATAGTTCAGAGTCTGAGAGGGAGGGGTTGGTTTGTAAAACTAGGACTAGGTCGCCACCTAATGGCCACAAGGGGCAAGAGTGTGACCGCCTTCTTTCAGTGCACCATCTGCTCCGACTATAATGGCAACAATAGATCCTAGATCAAAATTAAAGAAACAGATAGCACAATTGCAGGAACAAATCAAACTGGAGAAAATACATCAATCATTGATACTCAAATTACAAAAACTTAAAATAGGTAAAAAAAAAAAAAAAACTTTTTGGTAAGCCATTTTTTATTGGAAACTAATAAAAGAGTTAATAGATAGGAGAGATAAACTTCTTAAACATGAGCCAGTAGTGGCAGCGATTGCCCGGGCTGAAGAGATTTTAGAAATGTTTCTAAGTCAGAGTTGAGGGAAATTCCTAAGGATGAGCCTCCTGACTTGATTTCTCTTGATAGTGAAGATGAGGGTTCTTCTAAAACTTTAAAGAAGGAGTCCTCGGAGTCAATTACAGGGAAGGGAAATCAAGAGGATGCTCAAAGGTTTAAAAAAGAACATATTCATATTTATCCTCTTTTACCAGAAGCTGCCTGTCCAACCTTAGAAACGGATGGCGCAGAGGCTGTGAGGGAGGGGTTGAATTGTAAAACTGAGGATGGACCGCCAAATGGCCACAAGAGGCAAGAGTGTGATTGCCCTCCTTCCTATAGTGTACCGCCTGCTCCAATTATCATGGTGGCGATAGATCCTAGATCATAATCAAGGGAACAAATAGAACACTTTCAGGAACAAATTAAGATGGAGGAGGTACATCAGTCACTGATACTCAAACAAATTAAGCTAGAAGAGATACATCAGTCGCTGATACTTAAATTACAAAAGCTTAGAACAGGTAGAGGTAGCGAGGCTGTTGTAGATAGAGAAAGAGCTTGCTCAGCCCCCAGGGGGCCCAGCCTTCACTCATATAAGGAGAATTTTAATGAACCTGATAGACTTCCCTCCCATATGGAGGCTTTTCCCGTAATGGAAACAGTAGAAGATCAGAGGCAGGCATGGCGACATCATACAGTACTTGAATTTCCACTAATTAAAGAATTGAAGACTGCCGTGTCACAGTATGGAGCTACAGTTCCATATACCTTGGCTATCTTAGAAGGTGAGGCTGAGAAATGGCTAACTCCTATTGATTGGAATACATTGATAAAGGCAGTCCTTAGTGGGGGTGACTATTTGTTATGAAAATCAGAGTATTTTGACAACTGTAAGGAGGCAGCTAGAAGAAATCAACAAACTGGAAATGGATGGGACTTTGATATGCTAGCAGGCGAAGGTCAGTATGAGACTAATGAACGACAGATGCAATATGATGCGGGTCTTTTTGCACAAATTCGAGTTGCTGCCACTAAGGCATGGAGAAAACTTCCAGTTAAAGGGGACCTGGGTACATCTCTCACTTCAGTCAAGCAGGGGTCTGATGAGCCATCTGCAGATTTTGTTCATCGGTTAATGACCACAGCAGGGAGAGTATTTGGAAATGTTGATGTAGGGCTAGAGTATGTGAAACAGTTGGCATATGAGAATGCTAATCCTGCCTGCCAGGCAGCCATTAGACTGTACAGGAAAAAGACGGATTTGACTGGCTATATTCGTCTGTGTTCAGTCATAGGTCTGTCATATCAACAGGGGCTTGATATGGCAGCAGCTTTTAATAGACAAAGTGTAAAGGATTTTCTGGCTGATAGGTATAAGGCTAAGGGCAAGGGGTGTTTTAAATGTGGTAAGAGTGGGCACTTTGCCCAGGAATGCAAGGCAGATAATGATCAACAAAAGACTGATGATAAAAAGGCTCCTAGATTATGTCCCAGGTGTAGAAAGGGAAGACATTGGCTCAGAGATTGTAGGTCTAAGACTGATATTGAAGGGAGACCTTTATCTCCTCGTCAGGCAAACTGGTGGAGGGGCCAGCCCTGAAACAAGCTTTTGGGGCAGTCAATTTCGTTCCTGCCAGCAGCAGCAATCCATTTCAAACCTCAGCAGAACAACCCCAGGAAGCCCAGGACTGGACTTCAGTTCCTCCTCCAACACAGTATTGACTCCAGAGATGGGAATTCAGATCATAGGGACTGGAATTTATGGACCACTCCCCAACAATACTTGCGGGCTGATACTAGGGTGAGGTAGCGCCACCCTAAAAGGCTCATCGGTTGTGCCTGGGATAATTGATGCACACTATACTGGGGAAATAAGAATCTTAGCCCGAGCTGTTGGCAATATAGTTACCATCCCACAGGGGGATCGTTTTGCTCAAAAAATTCTAATACCTCTGGTTAAATCCAAGGAAAAAGCAGAGGAAATAAAAACTTTGGTTCATCCGATGCTTATTGGGTCCAAGCTATTACTCACAAAAAACCTACGTTGACTTTATGGCTTGATGGAAAGAAATTCGATGGCCTCATCGATACTGGAGCTGATGTTACTATTATTTCTGCTGAGGCCTGGCCCACAGTTGAGACTTTGACTAATTTAAAAGGTATAGGACAGAGCCATAACCCAAAACAGAGTTCAAAATTTCTCACTTGGAAAGATTCTATGAATAATTCTGGTTTGATTAAACCTTTTGTGGTTCCTTATTTGCCAGTTAACCTATGGGGAAGAAATCTGCTTTCACAAATGGGAGTTGTTATGTGTAGTCCAAATGATGTTGTTACTGTGCAGATGCTGATGCAGGGATACAGCCCAGGCAAAGGATTAGGAAAGTTGGAAAATGGACGGGTGTCACCTTTAGCATGTATAGGTCAGACTGATAAGCGAGGCTTGGGAAATTTATGATGGCGGCCATTGACAATCCTGCACCCTCAAACTATGTGGATCATATAACCTGGCAACCTAATGATCCAGTTTGGATACCTCAATGGCCGCTTACAGCAGAGAAGTTGGCAGCAGCCACTCAATTGGTGCAGGAACAACTTGAGGCAGGGCACATTGAAGAGACCTGTTCCCCGTGGAACACGCCCATATTTGTTATAAAAAAGAAGTCTGGAAAATGGAGATTACTACAAGATTTGAGAGCAATTAATTCCACTATGGTCCTCATGGGAGCTTTGCAGCCAGGTTTGCCCTCGCCAGTTGCCATACCACAAGGATATTTTAAGATAATACTAGACCTTAAGGATTGTTTCTTCACTATTCCCTTATATCCTGATGATCGTATGCCTCATTGATACTGAAGCTAATGTTACTATTATTTCTGCTGAGGCCTGGCCTGAAGCCTGGCCCACAGTTGAGACTTTGACTAATTTAAAAGGTATAGGACAGAGCCATAACCCAAAACAGAGTTCAAAATTTCTCACTTGGAAGGATTCCATGAATAATTCTGGTTTGATTAAGCCTTTTGTAGTTCCTTATTTACCGGTAAACCTATGGGGAAGAGATTTGCTTTCACAAACAGGAATCGTTATGTGTAGTCCAAACGATGTCGTTACTGTGCAGATGCTCGCTCAGGGCTATAGCCCTGGCAGGGGATTAGGAAAAAGAGAGGATGGAGGATTATTTCCAATACCAATCCAAGGCCAAAATGATAAGCGAGGCTTGGGAAATTTATGATGGCAGCCATTGACGAACCTGCACCCTCAAACTGTGTGGATCGTATAACCTGGTGATCAGATGATCCTGTTTGAGTAAATCAATGGCCGCTCACATGGCTGCTTACATCAGAGAAGTTGGCAGCAGCCACTCATTTGTTGCAGGAACAACTTGAGGCAGGGCACACTGAAGAGACTTGTTCTCCGTGGAATAAACCCATATTTCTTATTAAAAAAAAAAGTCAAAAAAAAAAATAAAGATTATTGCAAGACTTAAGAGCAGTCAATGCTACTATGGTTCTCATGGAAATTTTACAGCCAGGTTTGCCTTCACCAGTTGCTATACCACAAGGATATTTTAAGATAATAGTAGATCTTAAGGACTGTTTTTTCACTATTCCCTTATATCCTGAGGATCGCAAACACTTTGCCTTTAGCCTTCCTTAACTTTAGAGAACCTATAAAGATATCAGTGGAAGGTTTTGCATCAAGAAATGGCCAATAGCCCTACCCTTGGTCAGAAGTTTGTAGCCGCAGCTCTTCAAAACACTAGAAATATTTGGCCATCCATGTATATAATCCATTATATGGATGATATTCTAATAGCAGGCGCAACAGGGGAAGCGGTATTACAATGCTCAACTTACTGAGCAGGCCAGAGTCGCGATACGTAGAGTTGAGGAAGCAATTGCCAATCAGTTTGTCACCTATATAGATTATTGCAAGCATTTATGGCTCATGATTTTTAATACACAATTATCACCTATGAGTCTTCTTTAGCAGGAGCCTGATCATCCTATTATGTGGGTACATTTACCAGCCTCCCCCAAAAGAGTATTGCTTCCATATTATGATGGAGTAGCTGACTTAATGATTATTGGTCGGCCTCTTTGACATCCTTAAAGGGGATGCAAATCCAACCTCACCCAGAAAACTTACTGAGCAGGCCAGAGTCGCCATACGTAGAGTTGAGGAAGCAATTGCCAATCAGTTTGTCACCAATATAGATTATTGCAAGCCTTTATGACTCATGATTTTTAATACACAATTATCACCTATGAGTCTTCTTTGGCAGGAGCCTGCTCATCCTATTATGTGGGTACATTTACCAGCCTCCCCCAAAAGAGTATTGCTTCCATATTATGATGGAGTAGCTGACTTAATGATTATTGGTCGGGACCACAGCCGTAAATATTTTGGTGTGGAACCTCTTCATATTGTACAGCCTTATACCAAAGATCATATTAATTGGTTACTACAAAACTCAAAAACTTGGCTAATAGCTTGTGTAATTTTTGGGGGGTTTTAGATAACCAATACCCACCTGACAAGCTCATTCAAATTTGCATACCTTCATTTTTCCACGCATTACTAGCCATCAACCTTTACCTACTGCCTTGTTAGTTTTTATGGATGGTTCTTCAAATGGCATGGCAGCTTATACTTGGAACGATCAAGTTGTGCGGTTTTGAACCAACAACACCTCTGCACAACTACTAGAACTGTCTGCCATTATATCAGTTTTCTCTATGTTCCCTGATACACCTCTTAATATATATACTGATAGTGCATATATAGCTCGTGCTGTACCTCTTTTAGAAACTGTTCCTATAATTGGGCATATTTCTGAAGCTGCAGATCCTTTTCGTTAGTGCTAGCACGTCATCCACCAGAGGACAGCCCCATTTTCTTAGGTCACATTCAAGCACACTCTAATCTTCCAAGGCCTTTAATGACCAGCAATCAGGTCGCCGATGCAGCCACCAGGCTTTTTACTATTGCCACTCCTTCTAATATTGCTCAAGCTCAACAAACTCGTAAATTACATCATCTTAATGAAGCTTCCTTGCAATTGATGTTTAAACTCACCAGAGAACAAGCTAGACAAATAGTTAAAGAATTTAAGACTTGTGTCACTTTCCTTCCTGTTCCTCATCTAGGAGTCAACCCTAGGGGACTTGTTCCTGACATGCTTTGCCAAATGGATGTATCTCATTATAATGAATTTGGCAAATTTAAATATATTCATGTTTGCATTGATACTTTCAGTGGATTTCTCTGTGCTTCCTTACAAACAGGGGAAGCTACTAAACATGTTATTGCTCATTTGCTCCATTGCTTTTCTATATTGGGTACCCCAAAAAATATTAAAACAGATAATGGTCCTGGATATGTATCTCAAGCTTTTCAAAAATTTTGCAACACCTTGCGGATAAAACATACCACAGGAATTCCTTATAACCCGCAGGGTCAAGGCATCATTGAAAGAGCTCATTTACTTATAAAAAATACCTTAAATAAAGTAAAAAAGGGGGAGTGGTATCCCAGCAGGGAATCTCCCAGGAATTTATTAAATCATATACTTTTTATTTTAAATTTTCTAAACGTAGATGCTCATGGTAAGTTGGCTGCAGATTGCTTTTGGCATCCAGAATCAATTGGTTACTACAAAACTCAAAAACTTGGCTAATAGCTTGTGTAATTTTTTGGGGTTTTAGATAACCAATACCCACCTGACAAGCTCATTCAATTTTGTAGTTTACGTACCTTCATTTTTCCATGCATTACTAGTCATCAACCTTTACCTACTGCCTTGTTAGTTTTTATGGATGGTCCTTGAATAATGGTCCTGGATATGTGTCTCAAGCCTTTCACAATTTCTGCAACACCTTGCAAATAAAACATATAATGGGAATTCCTTATAATCCACAGGGCCAAGGTATTGTTGAAAGAGCTCACCTACTTATAAAGAATACTATATAAAGAATACTATCCATAAAATAAAAAAGGGGGAATGATATCCCACCAGGGGATCCCCCAGGAATTTATTAAATCATGTACTCTTTATTTTAAATTTTCTAATTTTAGATGCTCATGGTAAGTCGGCTGCAGATCGTTTTTGGCACCCAGAATCAAAAAGAAATTATGCCATGGTCAAATGGAAGGACCCCCTGGATAATTTGTGGCATGGCCCAGATCCAGTATTAATATGGGGCAGAGGATCTGTCTGCATTTATTCACAGCAACATGATGCAGCCCGCTGGTTACCTGAACGCTTAGTAAAACAAATAGATCCTAATCAATGTTCCAGGGAAAATGAGATTCCCTGAGAAATGTTTTTCTTTTCTCACTGTTCTCTTTCAGACTGCAATGGCCTTTGCTTGTTACATCCTGCTCCTTCTGATTGGCTCCGTTCGGTTGCAGATGGTGTTGCAGTGGGAATCCCCGGTTAAAGAGGGAAAAACACACTCTGATGACAACATGCAAACCATTGGCACTACCTGCTGCCCAGTGAACGGTTGTCAAACAACCGTCATCATTCTGATCACTTCATCTATTTTATCCTCTGAATTGAAATCTCATATATGCTTTACTTATGAAAACAGACACAGATGTCTCACAGATAGTAATGATAAGGGTCAATTCATAATTCGTATAAATGACCCTTGGGATGCCAGGTGGCAGAAGGGAGTTCGAGGAAGAATTTTTGATAATAATGGATTTGCTTTACTCCCGGTGGGGTCTTTATCTATTTCCCACTGGCTGGTCCCTGCTGCCATTGATAAACAAGTGAGACCTGATGACAACATGCAAACCATTGGCACTACCTGCTGCCCAGTGAACGGTTGTCAAACAACCGTCATCATTCTGATCACTCCGTCTATTTTATCCTCTGAATTGAAATCTCATATATGCTTTACTTATGATAACAGACGCAGATGTCTCACAGATAGTAATGATAAGGGTCAATTCATAATTCGTATAAACGACCCTTGGGATGCCAGGTGGCAGAAGTGAGTTCGAGGAAGAATTTTTGATAATAATGGATTTGCTTTACTCCCGGTGGGGTCTTTATCTATTTCCCACTGGCTGGTCCCTGCTGCCATTGATAAACAAGTGAGACAGGTTATTATTATGAGTGAGACTAAGCTTCAGTCTGCCATACAGTCGAACTCCACCTTCAATCTTGCACTTTGGCCTAATTATCTAAATTTCACTTTACAGTTGATGAACCTTTCCAATATCAATGCTTCATCGTGTTTGTTATATGCCTCCTTGGTTCGGCCCCTACTAGCTGCTGTCAAGGTTAATAATTCCTCTGCACTCAGCACCGTTGCCGTTGGCACTGTACCTTCTCCCCCCATGCCGTCAATTCCATTACTTCGTAATCTTGCTCAAAATATTTCCCTCTGCTATATCACTGCTATCTACATTTCCTCCTCCTTTGTATGTCACAGTAGTTGCTCTGTCAGTTCACCTCTTTATGCTCCCACTCTTACATCTTTTTGGTGCAATGGATCCCTGTATCAACAGATCACTATTTCCTCTCCAGGACCCTGTGTATTAGTTACTATTGTACCCCAACTAAACATGTATTTGCCAGAGGAGTTCACCTGGCTACTCTGCCCACACATTAAGAGAGGAGTGTTCATTCCTTTTGCTTTTGGGATAGGATTTACTGTTTCTGCTAGCCTTTCAGCGGGGGCCTTGGGACATACTTTATATACTGCAAAGGAATTTAATTCCCAATTACAAGTTATAGAATCTACAGCCAGTAGCCTTGCATCCTTGCAACGCCAGCTGACTTCCTTGGCACAAGTTGCCCTTCAAAATCGTAGAGCCCTTGATCTTATTACTGCTGAAAAGGGGGGGGGAACTTGCGTTTTCTTACAGGAGGAATGCTGTTTCTATGTCAATGAATCAGGATTAGTGGAACAAAATATACAGACCTGCAGACCATCAGTTACAAACTGCGTCATTTTTATCAAAGCCCTTCTAGGTGGCTGGATTCCCCTTTCTTTTCTTGGATTCCCTCCGTGATTCCATCCTTCCTCTTCCTCCTGCTTCTTCTTATACTAGGGCCATTGTTAGTAAAAAGTCTGTTGGTCTTTGTTAAGGAGCAAATAGGGGCTCTTCAGGCTGTGAAACCAATACAGGTCCATTACCATCGCCTTGATCTTATGGATCGAGAGTTGATAGGGACATGTTGCTATGATGGCGCTACTAGCCATCCCCCTTGAGAGATGAACTGGACAGTCAAAGATGGGTATGTGAGAATCCCCCCTTCATGGCAACCTAAGACAGGAGGGCAGTCTAATGCTACTGCCTTATCCAATGACGGGTAAGTCCTTGGGGAAGGATACTCCAACCTAAGACAGGGGCAGTTCCCTAAGGGTCTAGCAACCTTAGATCCCTAAAACTCTGTAAAGTAAAAAAGGGGGACCTGTTGGGAGCCTGAGGCTCAGCCATTTCTCAAAACTGCTGAACAGACCTAAGCTGGTAACTTTCCATTCTGCCCACTCTCCTCCCACAGGCACGGTATTTATTGTTGGGAGCCTGAGGTTCAACCATTTCTCAGGGCTGCTGGCAGACCTGAGTTGGTGACCTTTCCATTCAGGCTACAACCTTGGCTCACAGCCGGTGCTAACAACCTTGGCCCACAACCTTGGCTTATAGCTGGGGCCTGCAACCTTGGCCCGCAGCCTGTTCTCTTTTCCAGTAAACAGCCCTGTTCTCCAGTATCAGTAGATTCCTCCCTTAAAGTATGTCAGGGCCCCTGTGTTCTGATTGATTTGATTACTCTTCACTTCTTTGTTCTCATTCTCTGCTTAAACTCATGCTTGTGCTTTAATAAACGAGACTTGATCAGAGCCCTGTCT
>NW_008343959.1:1720991-1731346 GCF_000622305.1 Nannospalax galili
AACATAACACAGTACAACCTTATAAACCCCACAGTTCTTAAAAATTCCAAACACCTAAAAGTCCATAGTCTCTTTTAAAAGTCTCTTAACTTTGGGTGGGCTTCTGTAAAATCCCAAACAAGTACTGTTTTATTTCAAAGGGAAGAATCGGGCACACCTAAGAAAAACCAAAGTCCAGCAAAGTAGCTCAAGGCTGGACATCTGGTATTCACTCACGATTTTCTGGGCTCCAGAGGGTTCTGGCAGCTCCACTTCTGACTCTGCAATCCACAACACTCAGATCCATGCCAGCTCCATCCCACACCAACTTCTATCAAACAAGTACTGTTTTATTTCAAAGGGAAGAATCGGGCACACCTAAGAAAAACCAAAGTCCAGCAAAGTAGCTCAAGGCTGGACATCTGGTATTCACTCACGATTTTCTGGGCTCCAGAGGGTTCTGGCAGCTCCACTTCTGACTCTGCAATCCACAACACTCAGATCCATGCCAGCTCCATCCCACACCAACTTCTATCCACCATAGGGTGGCTATCCCATGGTCCTGGCATCTCCAAAAAGCTGGAGTTTCCACTAAAACTAAGGCTGTACCCTCACCATTGACCTCTTCTGGCCTCTTGGGGTGTAAAACTTCAGATTCTCTATACGACACCTTCAGTCCTGGGCTTTTCACTGCAACTGAGGTTGCACTTTCACCAATGGCTTTTCCTGGCCTCTCAAGGTGATAAGCCTCAGCTGCTCTCTATGAACCCTTCATGCTTTCAACACCAGAACTATGCAGGAGTCTCTAACACGTTACCAAATCTTGCTTCCAGCTTGAGATGGTGGCTCAGGTCCCTTCTCTGTACTGACCCTGAGGAAATACCTCACAGAAGATTTCACCACAGTGATGCTGGTCTCTTGTTACTTCCAGCTGATTTTTCAGCCCCTGCTGACAGGCATCAATTGTCCCAGTAAAGCAAAGGTTTTACTTAAGGTTCTGGTCTCTTCTTAATCAGATCTAATTCTTCAGCTCCAGCTGATCAGAATCCACAGATTCTCAATTCAAAAACATCACACAAACAGCCCTGATAGTCTCTGCTTCCTTTTGAAGCTTCACAAGCCAGGCATCCATTGTTCACAGCTCTTTCAGCATAACTGTTCCAATTTCCACAGCAACAAACTCTAAGCACGAAATGGCTTTTCCAGCCCAAAGTTCCAAATGCTTCCACAGTCATCCAATGTCAGGTCTGTCACAGCAGTGCCCCACTCTCTGGTACCAATTTTTGCCTTAGTTTACCTCTCCATTGCTGTGACAAAACACTCTGACCAGAGGAAAAGAGTTTATTTAGCTTACATATCCTGGGTCACAGTTAATCAGAGAGCCTAAGGTAGGAACTCAGGGCAGGAACCTGGAGGCAGAAGCTGGAGCACAGGCCATGGAGGAGTGCTTCTTACTGGCTTGCTCCCCTGGCCTGTGTTCAGCCTACTTTCTTATGCAACACAGGCTCACCTTCCCAGGGATGGCACCACCCACAGTGGACTGGTCCCTCTCACATCACTCAACAATCAAGAAGATGCCCCATGGACATAGCCACAGGCCAGTCCAATGAAAGAAATTTGGCAAATGAGGCTCCCTCAAACACGGTGTGTCAAGTTGACACTAAAGATATCCAGCACACATTTTATCTGTATTTTCTTAATCACCTATCAGTCAAACAAAGTACCTTTATTCACTTCTTTATATTAGGGTTGTATGAATCTACAAGTCTGCTTGATGGGAAACATAATTCCATAACAAAATAACATGACATGGTACTTGATATAAAACAGAAATTCATTCTGATATTTCTTTGAACTAGAATGCCCAAGAACAAGTTGCCGGCAGATTTCTTTTTCATGACTTCCCATCATCTACATAGTCCATGGAAAGTTCCTTCCAGTTGTAGAATATTAGAATTTAGAGTTAAATTTATCTGGCACTGATTATGGCATCAATAGGCATGATAGTGTACCACAATATGACCCAATTGTCTTCTAAAGACCATTCTCTTAATATCATTGCTATCTATTCTCACCTTCTTTTAGATTCCATGTTGTGGAGGCACTGAGAAACCAGACCACTACCATGGTAAACCCAACATAAATACTGCTGATGCCTTTTCAAGTCTAGGTTTTTACGTTCTCCCTAAGCTGTGGTACTGGTCATTGCCCCAGTATAGGCTCTCACAATGGTATATCTTTGTAATATTTCTCTATGAATCTCAGCACTCTCTCACAAACAATGATAGAGAAGTATCATTGAAATAAGTAATAAGTAGAAACTTGAAAAGTTTTCAAATACATGCTTGACAGGACCAGTATTACCTTGAGCAGACTCTTCAAGCTGATTCTGATGAGGACATTGAACATAAGAGAACTCTAGTGGAAGGTAAAATTTTTGACAGTAACTGAGACTGTAAATAGTTTATTGATAAAACTATGAACAATAAAGTTCATTCTGATGAGATATTAGATCAACAAATTGATAGAATTTCTATGTATAAACTTTGAATATATATATATATGCATCTGTATTAAACCAGTAATTTTAATATATTGATAATATGTATTTATAAGGAAGTACAAGAATGCATCATATTTATAAAATAAACCCAGAGTTAGATGAAATTTAATGTACATAACTACCTTTATATTTGTTTAGATATAGATATTTCTATAGACAGAATTATTGATTCATAGACACAGAATGATTAAAGACAAAGACAGTTATAGATCGATTAAGATCATAAACTAGAATATGAATGACAGTTGGAGATTTAGCGAGGTGCTTGGAGGAAACTATGCATGGATGCCTTCTATCTCTCCACATACTGAGACCAGAGTCACCAATTTACTCTTTTTTGTCTTTGAGTTATCTTTTTTTAGCATAAATAAAATGATACTGCCTCAGCATATCTTTAGAATAATGATCTAGTCTCAAATACCCTAGGAAGATATGGGAAGATAGAGTACTTTCTCTTATTCTCTCTCTCTCTCTCTCTCTCTCTCTCTCTCTCTCTCTCTCTCTCTCGTGTAAACACACATGAGATATGCATTTTGGGCCTAATGTTAAGGATGATAGGCAGACTTTCAGGTTCAAGCTATCTTTCTTGTAATTAAACAGTCTTTTATTGAAAACATCTTTATGAGCCTATCTGTTCTGTCTTATCTTTGTTGGAATTGAGTGAGGAGGAATTTTTTTTCAATATACATGTTTTACGCTGCTTGATTAAATTATAACCCAGAAATCTCTATTCTGTAAGTTTCCACAAATTTAACAACCTAGCTTGCTATTTTGTATGGCAAGAGAAAAATCAGGTTTCTTAAAATGCTGGGTACTCATCTATTTATGATGGAGTTTATGAAATTTTAAAAAATTCATTCAGAAATCACTGAGAAGAATTATCAGTCTATTATGGAGTGTGTATTAAAAAAAGCTCTCAAAATTGGAGACTTTTTTTCTTTTCCTACAAGGGAATCAAACCATAATCTTTGAATGTTGTTTTTTCAATAAGCCAGAAATATCCATATTTTCTCTTGAAAAATGTTCTAGTTGACATACTTTTTGCAGAATATGATTCCGAGGTGAGAGATATCAGTGATTATAGATACAGTCCTTTGTACTTGGTTTTAAGAATCATTACAAAAAAAAGAAAAGAAAAGAAGACAACGAAGCCAGCTCATCAAAGTTCCATGGAATTTTTTTTTTCTTATGAAGACAAAGGGTCCCATGTGAAGTGGCTGACAGTGATATTATTGTTTCTTGCTAAGAGCTTTGAGGGACATCTGTTAAATTTCTCACTACTACTTTCTGGTGATTTACTGACAATCTTTACTGACAATCTTGACCTGTGGATAACTTTAATCTTCACATGGAAAAGCCACTGTGTATTTGTCTGTTACTAAGATTCATCTTTTTATAAGGACACAGTGGTATTGAGTTAGCACTTGCTCTAATAAGTTCATCTTATCTTGATCACTGCCTGATCTTATTTTCAAGTAAGAGCAGATTCACAAGTGAGGCACAGCTAGATCATTTATATTGTTTAAGTAACTGAATTTACCAGGTGGAACAGTGTGACTTCTAGAAGATATTCACTCAACACCTACCTGGAGAGAGTAATCAGTCTGCCATCAACTGTCTCCACTTTAATTGATATTTCAGTATTTTCAGGTATATCTTATTGTAGCTTAGAAATATTAGTTTTCCCTTTACTATCTGCTTATATTACACATGCAAATTATTAGGATGGCAAGTCTCACAAGAACAACATCTTGGCAGAACTTTTCATTTTATTTAAATATAATTTTAACTTTGAAAGTTTTGTACATATATGCAACATATTTTGTCCATGTCTACATCTCAATCCCAGTTTTCCCTCCCTCAAGAACACCCCATCACATCTTCTGTCAACTTCACACCCACTTTTTATAATTTATTTAACCCTCTGAGTGCATTTAATACTGTCCATATGTACATGGGTGTAAGAAATTCCACTGAGACATGGACAACCTTCCAGTGACCATGCTTAAATTAAAATCACTCTCCCTCCACAGGAAAACACAGATACTGCAAGTTTCCATGTTCCATATTCAGAAGAAAGTATTTCACAGCACTCCTCTTTATCCTCTGGATATTACATTATTTACACTCCCTCTTCCACAATGTTTCCTGAGTCTTGGCCGAGGTGAAAGGGAACATGTTGATATAGATGTTCCATCTATGACTGAATACTCAAAGTTACTTATTCTCAGAACTTTGAACAGTCATGAGTCTTTCCATTAAACACTACCCACTGCAAAAAGAAGCTTATCGGACCAAATTTGGAAACAGCACCAATGTATAGATACAGACATACATATATAGAAGGCAGTTTGATATTACCATTTAGGGAAATAACATCACCAGTTTCTCCCCTAGAGCCTTTGATTTCCCTAGCTATGTTTTTGATCATGTTTACAATGACAAGCATGAATTCTATCCTATAGAGCAAGGCATCAAATCCAATGGAAAGAGCTGTTAGTTATTCTCATAAGTAGTCTTGCCACTGTTGCACCAAGGAGCACATCTTGCCAAGAAAGTCAGTACTGCAGCATGTATGGTCCAGTACTACATAAGATCATCAGTGTCTTTCTCTCAAGTATCTTGCATAAGCACCTTCCAATACTATGAAATCTAGCCAGGAAGGAGAATTAGCTGATCAGCTCAAGATCCATTTTCTGTGTCCTTTAATCAAAGTATGTGGTGTCATAAATGTCATGATAAGGTCTTACCATCTATTCATAGTGGGAAACCAAGAGGGATAGCAATAGAAATCGAGCAACAGCAATATCCTGTTTTGAGTGCTTCTGTGGCATCTCATTCCAATAACACATAGGGTGGTAATCACTGTCTGACACAGACATCTTCATTTAATAACTCATCTTCTGGATGTATCATTAACTAATATGGGGTCCTTCAGTTCAAATGCATTTTTTAAATTATTAAAATGAGCTTACAAACTAGTGAGGTTTCATAAGACCATATAGCCCTAGTTTTGGTTAAATACCATCTCTCCTTTCTCACACTCCCTGTCTCCAGCTATGCTTAACCATTAACTCGCAGTATTGTCCCCCTGTTCTTGCACACCACTATGTTTACCATACACTCTCACTATATTTTTACTTGGTTTGGAAGATAAGATTCTCAGGTTGTGTCTTCATGCACACTTCATTTTCTTTAAGACTTTGCCTGGTGCTTCATTTCTCCATTACTATCACTTTTCTACTGGACTGAACCCTTCTGTCTCCAATTTCACTCTCTCTACTTTCACTTCACATATATTATAATAGACACATAAATTCATCCTCCTTGCCAATAATGCAAATCTATTTTTCTACCTTCCACATTACATGTTAAGTACATAGATAAATAGATCTGATGCTAGGATCCTCTTATGAAAGTGAACATGATGATTGTCATTGGGGCCATAGTGACCTCACTCAAAGTATTTTTTCCAGTGGTATCAATTTAGATGCATATTTCATGTTTTCATGTGTATTGATTGCTTTTTGATGCTTTAATGAAACACTATGACCAAGGTATATAGAAGGAAGGGTTTGTTTGACAAACCGGTTCAGAAAGATAAGACTCCATTGGGCAGTGAGCCATGGCAGCGGAGGCAGACAGAGAAGAGAGCTGAGCACTCCTATCTTAAAACACACACATGAAGCAAGGAGAGCAAGTTGATAGTGGAGTAGGGTCATGAATTCTCAAAACCTGTTCCCAGTGACTTTCTTCCTCCAGGAAGAGTGCACCTACGAAAAATTCCTTGACCTACTCCAAACAGTGACACCAACTGACTAAGTGTTCAAATACTTGAGCCTATGGTGGAGAATTCTTCAGACTACCACATCATTTTTCTTTATAGGTGAGTAATATTCCATCATGTCTATGTACCATATTTCATTATCCATTTTTCAGATGAAGAACATTTAGTTAATTCATTTTCCTAGCAATTGTGAATAGTAAGGAACATAGAGTAACTATCTATGTAGTAAGACATGAAGTCCTTTGGGTATATTCCCAGGAGTTGTATAGCTTAGTCATATGGTAGATCTTTTTCTAGGTTTTTGAGGATACTCAAGGCTGATTTTCCGAAGGGCTGCACCAGTTTACAATCCTAAAAAATGTACATGGGCTCTCCTTTTCTCATACACATGTAGCATTTGCTGTCATTTATGTTCCTGATGCTCACTATTCTCATTGAGGTCAGATAGAATCTTAACATACTTTAAATCTGCATTTCTATAATGTGTAAAGGTGTTGATCAGTTTTAAAATATTTTCTATTTATTTAAATTTATATTAATTATATTTTTATTTATTATTTTTACTTTATTGTATGTGTATGACTATATTGCCTGCAGGTATATAAGGGTACTTGTGTCACTCAGTGCTCTCAGCGGTCAGAAGAGGGCAACAGAACTCCTATAACTGGAGTTAAGGATGGTATTTGCCATGTGAGTGCTGAGAACCAAACCCAGATCCTCTGTAAGAGCAATTAGTGTTCTTAACTTCTAAGCCATCTCCCAAGCCCATTTTGTAAATTGGTTATTTGTTTTCTTTGTGTTTATATTTTTGAGTTCTTTGTATATTAAAGATGCTGTCATTTGTCAAATAACATGCAAACAAGTTTTCCAATTCTGTGGATTGTTGATTCACGATATTTGCAGTGTCCTTTGCTGTACAGAATATTTTTAGTTTCATGATATCCTATTTGTTGCTTGTTGGTGTTTTTTAATTTTTTATTTGGCTTTTGTATATTTCATACAACAGTTCTTAATAAGATTTAGAACCCCCTGCCCATCCATGCTCCCTATGTCTCACTGGACCTCATGAATTCTGCCATACATGTTACATCCTATCCAGTCAAGCATCTGTACTCAGATGCCCATCAGTGCAAATTCATACACTGGAGTCTAGTCAGTCTATCTAGGGATCATTGGTACTGCCTACTCTCCCTTACCGACTCTTGATCAGTGTCCAGTAGCTTCCAGAGTAGGACTAACCTGTCTCCCATTTCACTTGCACCATTCTGAGCTCTTGTCTGATTGAGTGGGCATGGGTTCTGTGCTCAATGCCACCATTCTTGTTGTTAGTTTGGATTTTTGTCTTTGGTGATATTTCTAAAAATTTATTTTGTTTTATTTCTTAGCTCTCTCTCTCTCTCTCTCTCTCTCTCTCTCTCTCTCTGCCATGATCAATTGTTGGTCTTACTTCCTGAATTACCAGAGTTTGATTCAGAAAGATTTTACCTGTGCCTCTAAGTTCAAGCATATTCCCTTATTTTTCCTTGAGCAGTTTCAAGGTATCAGATCAGGTCATATGTCACACTCCTTGATTGATTTGAAGTTGAGTTTTGTATATGGTACAGGGAACAATATAGTTTCATTTTTCCCTGTATTGAAATGCAAGTTTCGAAACATAATTTGTTGATTCTGGCACTCTCGCTGTTCTCCAATGTATATTTCTGGCATATGACTCAAAGTTAACAGGGAACTGTAGCTAGGTAGAGTTATAGTTTGGGCCTCCATTCTACTTTATGACTCTATTTGTCTATTTTCATATTAGTAACATATCGTTTTTACTACTACACTTCTGTAGTATCTCTTGAAATCATGGATAGTGATACCTCCTGCAGAATTTCTTTTGTTCAAGATTGCTTTGACTATCCTTGCTTTTTGTGCTTTCACATAAATCTGGGTTATTTGTGTCTGAGAATAAATTTGCTTTGGTATTTTAATTGGGATTGCATGGAATCTGAAGATTATTTTTGGTAAAATAATGATTTTCACATTATATTGGTACTTCCAGCCAATGAGCAGTGAATGTCCCTCCATCATTCGGTGTCTTTCTCAAAACCATTTTTCAGAGTTTTCCAGGTTTATGTAAATGTCCTTCAATCTTTTGTTTAATTTTATTACCAGGATTTCTTTTTAAATGTGTGATTATTGTTAATGCAATTGGTTCTTGTTTTTGTTACTGTGTTTGTCTTTGCTATATAGGAAAGGAACTGATTTTTGTGTGCTAATTTTCTGTCCTGCTATATTGCTGAAAGTAATCATTAACTCTAAGAATTTCATAGTGGAGTCTATAGGACCTTTTATGCATAGAATCACATAATCTCCAAATAAGGATATGCTGTCTTTTTTATTTACATCACCTTTATTTCCTTCTCATTTCTTACTGGTCTAGTTAAGACTTAAAGCACTATACTGAAGAAGAGTGAGTGAACATTGTGTTTTGTTCCTGATCCTAGTGGGAATGCTTTTTCAGCTTCTAGAGCTGTGGCCCAAATTCTCTCTGGGTCTCCTTGCCTGATCAGACAAACCATATAATATATTTTATGTAAGTTTATTAACTTACAAAGGAATGAGTACCCAGTGCCTAGCCCAGCACCGCCATGACTCAGGGTCCACCTTATCAGACTGTGCCATGTCCATAGCCCCGCTAGCATTCACTCACACCTCCGGGTCCAATGATCTCACCCCAGGTCCACAAGGAGTCAGTTCATTCTGTCTTTGAGTTGCTGCACTGGCTGCGATTTTCCTACACCATCACGATCTACGGGCGGCTCCTGGCTTCCATCCCAATATGGCTCTGCTTCCCTTCCTACTTCCCACTCCATGTCAGGCCCCACCCATTGGAGGAACCAGCCAATCAGGAGACAAGAGCATTTACTGTATTGATATATGCTTCCTCCATCCCTAATATCTCCATTAACTTTATCATGAAGGGAAGGATGTTGAATTTTGTGAAAGACCATTTCTGTATCTATTAAGATAATAATGAGGTGAATATATGTTGAACTATCCCGTCATCTTTCAGAGGAAGATGACTTGATGATGGTGGATGATTTCTGTTTGGTATGATCTTCGATTTGATTTATTGTATTTTATTGAGAAATCTATTTTCATCACAAAGTTAGGTTTGTAACTTTCTTTCTTTTGGTTGTGGTTATTTGTCTTAGGTATTGGTGTGAATTTGGCTTCATAAAAAGACAGGAAGATTTCGTCATTTTTTATTTTATGGAATAATTTACATAGTACTGATGTTTAATTCTTCTTTGAAGTTCTGGTAAAAAGCTGCAGTGAACCCATATGGTCACACATTTTTTTCAGTCAGCTTTTTTTTTGTGTACTAGAACCATATTCTTTTTTATTGTTTGAGAATTTCATATACTGAAATAATATTATTTTATTACAGTTCAATATTCTTGCTGGTTACAAAAGGTTATTTATTTAATTTAAAAAAATTTGATGAGTTATATGAATATATAAATGTGTGCAGTTATTTCATATTTTCCAAATTAGTGGTATAGAGATTCAATTTTTTTTACAAAAACTTAATTGAGAATTTCACATATGCATATAAGGGGTTTTGATCAAATCTATGCCCACTCCCTCCCCTCCAACTCCTCCCATTTCACCTCATCACTTTTTTCTTTTTTTTTTTTTTGTCTTCTTAATTTGTTTACTTTTATGAGGCTTTTGGCTACTCTAACATTCCCCCTTCTGAAGAGGTAACTCTAAAATCATTTTTTTAGAAGAAGCATTTTATTACAACAGCATTGACATATTCAGCAACAATTTTCTGAGCTAAGATGCATCTTTTTCAAAATTGGCTGTACATTTCTAGGTTTACAGATGAATTATTACACTTATAAAATCTTATACTCATTATAAACTCTCTAAGAGATAAAATTAAATTAGGTTCCAATGTTTAAAAAAGATCTCCTCTTCATTGTCAAAACACACAGTTTCATACAGAAAAATTCATTCCAAGCCTATTGACAT
>NW_008343959.1:1731549-1732605 GCF_000622305.1 Nannospalax galili
TACACTATTGAATGCAGTTTAAGCCCTGTAAGACATAAAATTGAATGAGTTTTTAACCTTTAAAAAAGAGCTCCATTTCATTTTAGAATATATTGTTCCTTGCAGAAAGACTCATTGCTTTTGCTAACACTGAGATGTTGGAGCATTCATCTCTAATCTGTGTGCATCTGATTATTACTGGTCATAATCAGTTGTACTTGGATCCTTGGCACCTGTGTATGCCTATGAAGTCATCTGGTAGATTTCAGTGGTTATGTTTATCACCTCTACTAATTGGCATGATGTAAATTTCCATGCTTCCTCTTCAAATATACTACACTTTTTAAAATTTGTTGATTTTGTGTGTGTGTGTGTGTGTGTGTGTGTGTGTATCACACAGAACATCCTAAACCATCTTGTTCAACTATACACCCACTTCCAAGATGGCACCCTCCCATAGCCTCCCTCCCCCCACTAGAGCCCTTACACTCTGATATCCCTATTACTGTCTACTGTGTTGTGAGCACCCCAGCCAATCCCTACTACTTGCCCTTCTGGTGAATCTAGTCAGCCTATCTAGAGGTCTTTGTTTTAGGAGGGTCATCTGTTCCTCTTCTAGCAGCAATCAGTTGTCAATACTCCTTTAGATAAGATTAGGGTCTGCTGTTCATTTTCCAATTTCTATGCTGGGTTCCTATTTGGGAGTCCCTTTGGTTCACCCTGGCCAACTACTCAGAAGAATGTATCTTCTATTTGGCATTGTTGCTTGTTATGTAGCCTTTAGCAATACATATGGACTCTTAAGAAATTATGTTGGTCCATTTAATCTTTGGTTATACTTTCCTTTTGGGAGTTTAAGACCATACAGTTGGACCAGATAAACTGATTTATTTTTACTCTTAAGGTTGTTTGAGCATCTGTTCCTCAGGGGTCACATGGGCTTGGGAGGAGCCCCTTGGCTCCTTTCTTTTACCAGTTCCATCTATGTGAAGATAAGTCAAAGGTCCTACTCAATCATGGTTGGCTTCGCTTGGAAGCATGGAAGAAATGATTCCTCTGTGTTGACCCTCCTCTTTG
>NW_008343959.1:1734311-1748518 GCF_000622305.1 Nannospalax galili
AAGCAAAATATTTTTTTCCTTTCTCAACATTTATTGTAAGATGGAATTTACCATCACAAAACTTAATGAAAATTTGCGTACAAGTATCACTTTATTATTGCATTCAATATAATAGAATATAACGTGTGTAAATGTATATAACAATGATTCATTTATTGTAAGATGGAATTTACCATCACAAAACTTAATGAAAATTTGCGTACAAGTATCACTTTATTATTGCATTCAATATAATAGAATATAACGTGTGTAAATGTATATAACAATGATTCTTATGTCTTTTGCTTTCAATAATCATGAAATTCTTTGTAAAACATACATATATGCCATACACATGTTGTAGCTTCTATTATTTAAGTAAGAATTCTTCATATGACTATATAATAAATAGATGAATAGAACAAATGTATACTTTTCCTACAATGACGTTGCAGGTAATCTGATTTTCAAATGAGTTCAGTAGAGTTCAGATGGATTGATCAGATTTGGATTTTATGTTTCTGAACAGTGCTGAACTTGATCATGTTTGTGAACATGAGCCCTTCAGATATTTGAATCATTATTCTCTCATTCCAAGCATACAGAGATGGAGAAAAAAAACTACTCTATGCAAAAGTTTCTGTTCTCTCTCTCTCTCTGACTCCCTCTCTGTCTCTCTCTCTCATCCCCCCATCTCTCTCACTTGTGTATGTGTGTCTTAGTCATAAGCATTTAATTTTTCAATGCAGGTTACATAGCCAAATAAAGACCAAAGTTTAAAAAGAAAGTCACATGACTCAACAGCATACATGTCTGTTTTAAAGAAGGAAGGAAGGAATTGGTTGCAATAATGTGCCATTTCAAGGGTTTTTAATACTCCATGAAAGAATTCATAGATATTAATATGCATTAAAATGTGCTCTGGTGTAAATATTAAATAAATAGAAACAGTCAAATTCTGGTTGGAAATAGGTCATTCAGATTTATATGAAACATAGCTGAGAAGAGTTAGAAAAAAGTAAACTGCTTCAGCTTTGAATTTACAAAGTTAAATATATGATGTGTATGGTAATATAGCCTACTTTCTCAGAGGATGACAATCTAAATGCAAGTAAAATCATTTTGTTAATTAAAGACATTAAACTACTTCTTATACAGTATTAATCAAACAGGTTTGCACATAGATGAGGACTGGTTGTTACTCAGTAGAGTATTTGCCTAGCATGGACAAAGCCCTGGTTTCTATGCCCATTACTGCACAAACTAGGTCCTGTGGGGCATGCCTACATTTCCAGTACTCAGAAAGTTGAGGGAAGAGAGTCAGAAGTTGAAGGTCATACTTGGCTATGTAGCAGTATATAGGCAAGTTTGTCCTACATGAGACACTCATCTCAAACACAGAAAAAACAAACACAAAAAACAGCACAGAAAGAATTGGGTAAAGTGGAGGCAGTTGTGCACTAGAATAGAAGGTCATTCAGCAGGGGGTGAGGAAATGACACAGGTAGAGCAGAAATATAGAAAAAGAAAGATGTTTCTGATCCTAAAAATATTTGCATATTTCCTATAAAATTCAATGATGTATATTAGGTAGGCAAGATTTAGAGAACCAAAACAATGATAAACCTTATAACTTTTCATTTTCATTTTATTTTTTGTATATGTTTATTGAATTTCTGTGTATTTTATGCACAATATTTTTTAACAAAGTTTTCATCAAGCCTTTGTACATTTCAGACAACAGTTCTTAACCATATTTAGATCCCCATCCTTGTCACCCCTCCCACCCCCCCACTGGGCCCCATGCATTCTCTTGTACATGTTAAGTCCTATTCAGTAAAGTGTTTACACGGGGATGTCCTTCAGTGCAAGTTCATCCACTGGTGTCTAGTCAGCCTATCGAGAGATCTTAAGGAAGGTCTGTTTTCTCTCACCTACCAGTAATCATTCTCGAACAGTTTCCAGACAAGAGCTGGCTCACTAACCATTTCCCTCCTTCCACTCTAGGCCCTTGTCTGACTGGGTTGGCATGGGTCTTGTACTTGCCACCACCATTGACACAAGTTCACATGAGCAAGCTTCCAGAGGCCTGAAAGCCTTTGTTTTCCTATGTACATGGACCAACCCAGGCACTTATAGTCTTTCTGTCCACTCTTTCACAATGGCCTTGAGCTGTGGGTGGGTGAATTCTAATATAGGAGTCTTATTCGGGGACACACTAAGTGGTCTCTTATTCTCTAAAATTTAGCCTATTGTGGCCTTCTGTAAGTATCATACTCTGTGGTACAAGGAAGTTTCACTGGTTAAAGTTGAAAGATAGACAAGGATTCTCTCCACCCCTTGTTCCATTATGTTCCATGAGCCTTAGGTGTAGAGATTTCACTGTAGATATGTTACCTAGGGTTGGGCATCTATCAGACATATATTCTCTGTGTGTGACCAGTTGTGGAACTCTGCAATAGCCTCCATCTGCAGAGTTCTTGCATGAGTGGAGTGCAATACACTTGTCTGTAAATATGAGGATCTATATATCAAACACACTAGGAAATTTCACTTGTGTAGAGAATTGACAGAGATCAGGTTTTCTCTAGTATCTTCTCTAGCCATGAATATTTGAACATAATTACAGTGTCATCCACGAGTTCACTCCCATTGAGAGTGTTTATAGTTCAATTAGATAACTATTGATTACCACCCAGATATCAATGTCACTATTGTGCCAATAGAGGTAGTTTACTGTACCAATTTTTATTGCTATTTGGCTTTAGAGCTGGGTTGGACCATTGATTGATTTTCTCCCTTAGCAGCTTCCATAGTATCCTCTAAAACTTTGATAGCTAGTCTTTAGGGAGAAGGCTTCTAGGTCAGTTCCCACTCCACGGTTCCAAATTCTGTGTCTGAATTATGTCCTGTCTTCGGCAGGAAGGTCGTACCTTTGAGTTCTGGGAGATAACCAAGGACTCCAGGAATAGTCGGTGTTGTTTTGGGGGTATCCTGGACTACTCTGCAGTATGTGTATTTCTCAGAGTTACTGAGCCAACATATTTCCCCTCCGTCTTCACACACAACCCAAGCACCATTCATCTACCCTATCTTTCCCCCCATCCAACCTCTCTCCTCCCTCCCTAGTCCAAGCACCCCCATTATTCCCACACTCCCTCCTGAAAACACCCACCTCCCACCATCTCCCTTCTCCTGAGTTCCCTTGTATTCCACCCCCCATGGTCCAGTTGTCCCTTGCCACCTCCCAGTCGAACATGCCCGACTTCACCCATTTCCCTCATGGTAACATGTGTTTCCTACTATGCCCCTCTTTCAGGCTCTTTCTTTCCCTTTACCTCCACCTTTCCTTTCCATTTTCCTGGCTCCTGGTGTTCCATAAGGGCCTATAATCTTATATGCCAGATTGGTGCTACAATTTGCAAATAAGGGAGAACATAAGTTGCTTGCTTTTCCGAGTTTGTGTTGCTTCACTTAGTAGAACAGTTTCTAGTTCCATCCATTTACCTGCAGATTTCATAATTTCATCTTCTGTTACTCCTGAGTAGAACCCCACTGTGTAAATGTGCCATATTTTCAATATCTCTTTGTCAGCTGAAGGGCATTTAGGTTGTTTCCATTTCTTAGCTATTGTGAAAAGAGCAGCAACAAAAATGGATGTACAGGTATGACTACGGTAGGATGAGTCCTTTGGATATATGCCAAGGAGTGGTATAACCAGATCATATGGTAGATTTGTTGTTCTTGTTCTTGTTGTTGTTGTTGTTGTTAGTGACTTAACATGTATGGATAGGGAGGGGATCTAAATTTGATTAAGAACTGTTGTATGAAATTACAAAATCTAAATAAAAAAAAATAAGGTAGTAAAACATTTTTTTTCCATTTTTAAAGAGTTCTCCACACTACTTTCTATAGTGGTTGCATTCCCATAAGCAGTGAATAAGCATTCCCCTTTCTCCATATCTTCACCAGTATTTGGTGTGTTTTGTTCTCTTGATCTTAGCCAGTCTGTCTGGAGTAAGATGGACTCTTAAAGAGGTTTTTAATCTGCATTTCTCTAATTACAAAGGATGTTGAGCACTTTTAACATTGTTTCTTAGCCATTTTTATTTCTTCATTTGGGAACTCTCTATTCAGATACATAGCCCATCTTTTTATTGGTTCGTTTTTGTTTTTTTTCAGTTCTTTGAATATTCTGAATATTAATCCTCTGTTGGATGTGTAGCAGGAAGTGGCTTATATTGCATGTACTTATGTTTGGGTCTTGTATTTTGTTCCATTGATTTATATGTCTATTTTTATGCCATTATCATGTGGGTTTTATGACTAAAGTTCTGTAATATTATCTGAGATCTGGTATGGTAATATCCCCAGCATTGCTCTTTTTGGCCCAGATTTCTTTGACTATCTGGAGTCTTTAGTGATTCCATATGAATTTTAGGATGACTTTTTCTAGTTTTGTGAAGAATGTCATGGGTATGTGGATTGGCATTGCATTGAATCTATAGATTTGTTTTCACAATGTTAATTCCATCAATCAATGAACATTGGACTTTCCATGTTCTAGGACCTTCCTCTACCACTTTCTTTAAAAATTTAAAAATTTCATTGCAGAGAACTTTAATTTCTTTGATTAGGTTTATTCCTAAATATTTCATGTTTTTGAGATATTTTTGAATGGGTATGTTTCCATGAATGCTTTTTTTCTGATTTCTTATTTGTTATGTAGAAAGGCTACTGATTTTTATGTCTAGTTTTTAACCTGCAACTTTACTAAAAGTATTAATAATTTCTCATAGTTTTATGGTTGAATTTTTGAGATTTCTTATGTATAATATATCATCTGCAAATATTGATACTTTGACCTCTTCTTTTCCTATTCAGATTCCTTTAATTTCCTTATCTTGTCTTATTGCTCTTTCAAGAGTTTCAAGCTTTATATTGAAAAGGAGTGGAGATAGTGGGCTGCACTGTCTGGTTCCTGAATTTAATGAGAATGCTTCTAGTTATTCTCCATTTAGAATGTTTACTATGGATTTGTTGTATATAGCTTTGATTATGTGGAAGTATGCTCTTTCCAGTCCAATTCACTATAGGACTTTTGACAGGAATGTGTATTGGGTTTTGCCAGAGGCCTTTCCTGCATCTATTGAGATGATCATGTATTTTTTTGTCTTTAAGTCCATTTATATGTTTTATTACATTTATTGACTTACATATGTTGAACTCTCCCAGAATTTATGGAATAAAACCAGCTTTTCAGTGGTGGATAATTTTTATGATGTGTGTCTCTAAGCAGGTTACAAGCACTTTGCTGATAATTGTTGCACCTATGGTAATTAAGGACATGGAACTATAGTTTTCTCTCTCTCTGTCTTTTTTTTTTTTCGGTCTTTTTGAGACAGGGTCTCCCAGTAGCCCTAGCTATGCTGGAACTCACTATGTAGACTAGGCTGGCCTTGAACTCACAGAGATCTGCCTGCCTCTGCCTCCCTCTGCCTCCCATGTGCTGGGATTAAAGGCATGTGCCACCACAGAGGAATATGGGTGAGTGGATGCTTAGAGGAGCAGAAATAACTCAAAGAAAGCTGCATTACTAGAAGCCTAGCCCTGCGTGGGTGACAGCTCATGAAGGCAGGAAACCTGGAGTGCACTGCAAAACAGGCAGCTGTACAGGTTGGATAATCTGCTTTTCAGGTAACTCAGTTGGTATGGTCTCTACTTATTCCACATGGCTTAGATTTTGTTTTCTCTCAGGCAGGTGTACTGGTTTGAGCCTCTTTAAACAGTTGAGAGTGTGCTAAGTGACTTTCAGTAGTCCTTAAGGCTTATATGCAATTGGGGACAAAGGGGCCTAGTCAACCTAGTTAATTTCAGGGGCTCCCTACAACTATTGTGTTGTTTGATTTCTATAGTTCTCAGCAGGATTGAGTGTCTTCCTTCAAAACATCCTGCTGTTTATCTCTCTTTAGAATATTCTGTTGTTTTCCTCCCTTCAGATGTGTTTACTCAGCTTTCCTCCAAGATGACTTTTTTTTTTTTTTAAGGCAGGATTGCACTGTAGCCCCCAGCTGGCCTGGGATTCACTATGCAGACCAGACTGGCCTCAATCTCACAGAGATCTGTATGACTGGTGCCCGGCCCAAATGGAAGGTTTTATCTTGGAGGGAATTGCTATGTCACCGATATTAACTCCATGTTTACCTGCTTGCAAATTCAAGGGAAGTTGCCCTATTTTACGTTCTTCCTTATGCTCCTCATTATTAACTGTAGACTTTCAGTGTTCCAGTCATACCTGAGTCTTGAACAAGGCCAGCAGGAATGTCTATCAGTTTACTGATACTTACTCAGGATGAGGATTTGGATTTCTTATTTTTTTCATAATGACTCTTTTCCTTACTAGCATTCAGTCATCTCTCCACTGTCTGCCCACTGTGTCTATTCAAGTTATTTGACACCAGAAGTTGAAGCAAGATGGCTCACGACCCAAGAATTCAGTTAAAACAGTGACATGCTCCAGATTTGATTTTTTTAAACTTTTTTTAAATTGAATTTTTGCAAACTTCATGCAAAAGATTTTCATTGCATTTAGATCTCTTCCCCTATGTGTACCCCCTTACTACTACCCTCTACCAAATTCCTATTTTCATGTGCATATAAGCATATGTGTGTGTGAGTGTGAGTGTGTGTGTGTGTGTGTGTGTGTGTCTATAGGATTGTCAAATTTGTGTTCCCAAGCACCTTTTGGTATGGGTTCATCCACTGAAGCCTGGTCAATCTACCAAAGGTCAAACACTTGGACATGACTGACTCTCCCCACCCAGCAGCTATTGGTTGTCAATATTTCCTTAGATAGATCTGGGGTTTGTCATCACTTGCCCATGTCTATGCTGGGAATTTTTTCTGACTTGACCTTTGGAGAAACTTACGCATATTGCTCCCATTGCTGTGAGTTCATATAAGTAACTGAACAGCTGTCTGGAAAACTCTGTTTTCTTGTGATCATCCACCACCTCTGGTTTTTACGATTTTTCTGCTCCTTCTTCCACAATGATCCCTGAGCACTGGGAGGGAGAAGTTTGATATAGATGTCTTATTGTATTCAGGGATAGGAACTCTGCAATCTTTTATTCTCTGCACTTTGACCAGATGTGGTTTTCTTTGTTATTTACCACCTGCTGTATAAGGAAGCTTCTCTTCTGGGAGTTGAGAGATACTTTAATCTATGGGTATAACAATAAGCCATTAGGAGTCAGTTTAAGATTATATCTATTTAGCTGAATAATAATGCTAAACTCTTTTCTATATACACCGACCAGTATAGCCTTAGGTTCTTGGGCTTGATATTAATATCAAGTATGGGCTCCCTCCTGTGTAGTGGACCTTAAAAACAATAAGGATATAGCTAGTTACTCTCCTATTGTTTTTCCCACTACTGTACCAGCAAGCATATCTTTCCAGGCTATTTGTTGTTGTGGCATAGGACTAACAGTTGGGGAAGGTTAATGATTAGTTTTCTCTTCGGGTAGCATGCATTAGCAACCTCCAGCACTATGAAAGCTCTCCAGTAGAGAGGGGTCTTTGAATTCAGCACCAGCTTGATTTATCCTTACTCATTTTTGTAGTGTCTTCAGCAATAGAATTTTACTGTGAAGTTCTGGTAGGTAACCAAGAACAGGGACAATGGCCAGTATTTCTTTTTGAGGGTCTATGAGATTATTGGAATGCTGAAGCTCTATAGTCAAATTACACTGGGATCTCTTTGCTCTCCTTAGTACCTGTTCATTACCCACTGTTTGTCTGACTTCATACTGTTTTCGGATATCAGGTAAAGCATCTGAATTGTATTAACTTAGCAGACAAATAGCTTCCACCAAACAGAAAGTTAAGAATGTCATTAGATGGCATCTCAAGCCTATAGCAGAACTACCTCTGCTTTACTGTTATGTTTTCACCAATTTGTTCAGAAGACGTCTTGATTTATGACCATCTTTTATTCTGTAACTATAAAAGCTTATGAAACCATTTCCATACTGGAGTATATTATTCAGGGCAATCAGGATACATGTTCCTTAATTATTATCATTCATAGTTGTTTAAAGAATAAACTATTCCTTTGAAAAATGAGAAAAACAATGTCTTGAATTCTAAGTCAATGTCATTAGTGCTATTTACAGAATAAATTAGGTTGTAGGCAGCAGAGAGAGAGATCATAGGAAGACAGAAGATCATCTGAAAGAAGGCTTGGAAAAAAATTCTAATGGCAACTTGGTTTCAGACCACCTGCCCCTTGATTGATGAGGAGATAATTTTCTACTGGCTGATGAATGCAACACCCAGAAGTCCTTCAGTGTAAATTTGTCCACTGGAGTTTAGTCAACCCATCTAGAGATCATATGCAATGTGTACTCTCTTGTACACAGTAGCAATCTGTCTCTAATAGTTCTCAGTCTAGGATTGTTATTGACTGCATAGGACTTAATATATATAGTGGAATATATGAGATCCGGTGGGGGTTGAGGGGGTCTAAATTTAATTAAGACCTGTTGTATGAAATTTAAAAAGCTCATTAAAAAAAAAGAATGCAGCACCCTCACAGAAGTTTGTATAATGCCTCAGCTAATTTATCAGTGTAGGCCATGAAGATTCCCTCCATGCTAGGGCTCAACTTCTCCACCTCCACAGAGGCAACTCTTTGCTTTGGCCGCATGGGTTCACTTGCCTTTCCAGATTTGGGTATGCCATTTCTCTTGCAGTGTCCCTTCTGTGATGAATCAAAGAAAAATGATCACTTTTCAGTTTTGCACATATTTTTCTTCTTTTAAATGTGGGAGGATGAGTTTAATATTCTTTACCATCAGAGATGTAATCAGAGGTTCTTTTAAAAACATATTTGAGAATTATAATTGCCAAGAATATATTAAACAAACTGAAAGCAAAGGTAATAACTTTAAAATATATTAAAATATGCACTATAATTGATTATTTTCTTTCAATCTAAAGCCAATTAATACAGATAAATGGTTTTATCAGTTCAAAATATCTTCAAGTTCTGTAGTTGTGGATAACTCTACTTACTATGTAAGTATATACCATTTCAGTCCTAAAAACTATCTTCATTTTTCTATTTGATGAAATTTTCTTTCATTTGATTTCAAATTTCTAATATACTTTTAGATTTCTTCTGAAACTGTTAAGGTTATCAATAATATTTAGATGTCAGTAGCTCATATTATATATAGAATGTTTCTGAATTCTGCTAGAACTTGATGTGTGATTGCACTCTGTAGTATACTTTACAAATTATCTGTAAATAAAATGACTTTTTATAATATTTTCAAGTATCAAAGAGCTTTATTACTGGAAGAAAATACAATGTGACTTAAAATAATTAAGAAATTAATGAAGTGTATCTATTTTAATGAGATTTGTTTAATTTTATCTGTTTATCTTGAACAATACTAATTAAAACTGATATGAAGTATATAAAAACATTTTATTGTCAAAACATTTTATTTTCAAAAAACTCCTCTTAATAATTACTAAAATTTTATAAATAGTTTTCATTTAGCAGAGCCTTTTTCCATTTCAATGATCAAGTCATTTTTTTCCTTAACTCATATTGTTATGGTTTGTGCCTCATTTTATGTCAATGTTTTTATATTGCAAGTAAATATATCTTTGAATAAAGTTTATTTTACTTTTTACCAAATCATGTTGATGTATTTCAGGTCGCAGAGTTGTCTTAGTAGATAAACACACTTACTGACAAGCCTGAAGACCTGAATTCAGTCCTCAAAATTTATATGTTAGTTTTCATTTATTATTTTTGTTTTATGTATATATGTGTATTTCTTATATATATGTAAGTGCACCCATGTCATGAAATACCCACAGAGGTCAGAGGAGGGTGCTGGATCCCCTGGAATTGGACGTATAGACAATTCTTAGTCACCATTTCGGTGCTGGGAACAAATTCTGGGCTCTCTGCAAGAGCAATTAGTGTTCTTAACTGCTGAACTGTCTCTCCAGCTCCCAGTCTGAGTTTCTAAATTGTAAATAAAATAGGTGTATTTAAAGAGATATAATTGAACTGGCAAATTATTAAACAAATGAAAAAATCGGTATGTTGTTCTATAAATTGATTCTAACAAAATACATAGTTATATGATTTTAATTTTGAAAATATTTCCATTTATGTAATTATGAATAGTTTTACTTTAACATTTTGTATGTGTATAATTTGTTGGGCATTAATTGTTACAGAACCAAATAATTAAAGCAACAAAGAATAACTATTTTTTCATTAACAGAAAATATTGAAAGTGCTAGTGTTACCCTTAAAAAGACATTTATTCACTTTGGGAAACACTGGAATAGAGAGAGACTCATTGCCAGATAATGCTCATTTGATGCATTTATTGTATGAATAAGATTGTATATGACATAATGGGTATTCTACTAAGACCTTATTTCAGCTGCTGCTAAATAAAGCTTATAGGGGCCATTCTCTGTCACACAAGACCATGTGCTATACTAGGTTCCGTAGATTGGTATTACAATTTAACATAAATTAAGACAATATTTTTGCTTTAGTTCAAGAAGTTGTCTACTCTAATGTATCTTTACAAAACATTCCGAATATTTCATGAATGTTAAGAGAGTTCCCCACAGATTCCCCACAGATCCCAGGATTATTCCACTTCTATCCCTGACTTTCACTGACATAGTGGAAAGGATTAAAAAAAATACATATGATTCATAATACCAGGCAAAGCTTCTCAAGTTATACACTGGGTGTTATGTAAAGAACATAGCTTCCCATCTTTTGTAATAAGAATAGACTATTTTTTTGAAAAATCAATGGACTATAAACTGCTTTCTCCTATGTACCTTCTTCAAAATTATCTTTTATTCCATTCTCTGATATCAGAAGTTTGTAGAAACCAAGCTATATCCAGCTACAGTTTCCTCATAAATTTTCTCAGCTGAATTTTCAACTTCATCTTACATAAGTTTTATTTTATACCTAACAGAAAAATCAAATTCCATCATGTTTACTGCTACTTCACGACAAAGATCACATTTACTTCAGTTTTCCAAATAACATGCTTCTTATTTATTTTTGAGTTATCACCAGATTAGAATGGTTGCATATATCTAAACATACTAGATTCTCTAAGAAAAAAGAAACTTCTCCCAAATTCATTTCCTTCTTTCTGAGTCCTCATAAAAATCACTTTAAAATGTTAGTGTTTCTATATCCAAAACAATCTAGGATTAATTTTGACTCATTATGAGCTTCAAATTCTTCTATCATCCTGCATTAATTACTCAACTTCAAAATGAACCTGTATTTAACACACTTATTAGAAGGCACTTCAATTTCTAATATTAAAGATATATCTTTAAGGGCCATGGAAAAGATAGAGGAATAGAAGTAGGAAGGGAAGAAAGGAGGAAGGGAGAAAGAAAGAACTCACTTTTTATATTACTTTTCAGTGATCTATCAAATCCCCTTATTGATCAGTTTTTTTAAACGTATATTTTTATTGAAATTTTCTGTATTTCATATATCTTAATCATATTTAGACACCTTCCCCTATCTGTACTCCCTTGTAGCTTTCCCAGAGTATTCCATGCATTCTATCATATATGTTAAGGATTACTGAGTCCAGTTAACGTTCCCACATGTCCCTCAGTGTGAGTTAATCCACTGGAGCCTGCTCAGCCTTCCTAGCCTCACTCATTTAAAGAAGGGCAACTTTCCTCACCCAGTAGTGACTAGCTGCCAGTAGTTCCTCAGATGAGGCTGTGGCCTCCTGCCCATTTCCCCAATTCTATACTGATTTTCATCTGACTGAGTTTGAATGGGTTTTGTGCATGCTCTCACCATTGCTATAAATTCGTACAAACAAGTTCCCTATTGCCTAGAAGACAATTTTCTTGTAGTCATGCACCACCTCTTGCTTTTACAATCTTTTTAAAGAACATGGAATGTGAGTTTTAAAGTTCTTAAGAAAAACTATTTCAATTTAGTGCTTCACAATTTTAGCACAAAACTTCTTAAGTAATATATAAAATACAGCTGAATATGAATACTGCATTACATGTTTTATTTAGTCTCAAATAAAGATTATTCTCAAACTTTAAATATGTTTCTAAACAGACAGAAATGTAATAGTTCAAAAGTCCACTGAGAAATGCACATGCTATATTTGTACATGGGTGAAGTATATACCTGAAGTCTGTGCAACAAGAAATACAATGCAGACAGGAGAAACATCCCTTCAAGTTATTGGTCACATTAATCCAAGAGACTGCCAAAATAACACAGACTATTTTCATCATTGCTCTTGATTATGTCCCAGAATTTGAAGACTGCACCCTAGTGCTGAAGACAGGATATACTTTGAACACAGGATACAGGACTTGGAGGAATGGAGCTAGATGTGACCTGGAAGCCTCCTCCCTGAAGAAAAGCTGTCACAGTTGTGGATGATATAATGAAAGCTGCTGAGGAAGAAAATCAATCAATGGTCCAACTCTAGTTTTAAAGTATAATAACCATAACAATGACAAGCACAGAAAACTGTATCAGTGCAGTAGTAGCACATTTATCTTGGGGGTAATCAACAGCCATCTAACTGGACTGAAAGCCCACTCAGAGGAGGGAACTCATATATGGGTCTCTAAACATAGTCAAATACATCAGGCTGGAGAGATCACATATACTAGAGAAAGCCTTACATCTGTCACATACCTAAAAACATAGTTCCTTAGTATATGCTATATATGTACCTTTATATTACTTTTCAAAGAAGCTTCTTTTTCAATAGGTGGGGGCTATTACAGAATTCTACAACTGCTCACACACAGAGAATAAGTGCCTGTGAGATTCCCAACACTGACACATCAATAATGGAAATCTACACCTAAGGCTCATGAACTATAGTGGAACAAGTGGTAGAGGGAACACTAATGCATCTCTCAACTCTCATCAGCAACTTCTTCCTGCAACAGAGGGTAATAGTCACAGAAGATCACAACTGGCCAAAGAGTAGAGAATAAGAGACTGCAGATTGCATGTCCCTGGCTAGGACTCCTATACTAAACCACCCATGGCTCAGGGAACTTTGAAGAAGAGGGAGCATAAAGATTGTAAGAGGCTGGGTTGATGCATGATCATAAGAAAGAGGACCTTACTAGCTTCTGGGAACTTGTTCATATGAATTTACACCAATGGTGACAGAATGCGCAAAAGCCATGAAAAATCAATCAGATAAAAGCTCAGCATAGAAATTGGGAAATGGACAGAGGGCTTCAGACTTAAGCCAAGTAACTATTGGTAGCTGATCACTGTGTGGTGAGGGAGAGTTGATGTTCTTTAAGAGTGTGACACTAGAGACTGAGACTGAACAGACTCCAGTGGTTGAACCCACAACATGGGACAGCTGGGTACACAAACTTGACTCAATAAACTTTTAACATATAAGACAGAATGTGTGAAACCATATGGGTGGGCTATGTGGGCGTGCAGACAGAGGAGGACTAAATACGATAAAAATGTATTATATGAAATTCACAAAAAATCAATATAAAATACATTGAAATAAAACTAAGTGTGTTTCTAAAGGTGCCAATGGTAAAACTTTAATCATTGCAGGCTTCTAATGAATTCACACATGAAAACATTGTTATTTCAAGATACCTGGAATAGCATGGAAGACATAGAGGAAATGTGAATTAATGCTGAAATTAAAGTAGGAAAATTGGAGTCAACAGGAAGTAAGGATGCATATGTTTCAAGGGAATTAAGTACTTTTTACATTTACAATTTAATTTTGTAGGTTCAGTATATATGGTATCCTACTTTTTCTATGTATATTTATGTTTTAATGTTTTATTGCTAAAATTCTAAAACTCAGTATGGCAATAATAATAATTCTTAATAAGAATAAGAATAAGACTATTTTGTTCTTGAAGAATATATCTTGACTATTGTTAAGTTGAATTGACTCTGAAAGATAACATATTATGTTCCAAATCCCAGGTATTTCCAAATCTGCCCTTATATTGAAATACAGTCATTAAAAATATGATTAGACTTCTATACTACCAAGTAATGACAAGTTTTCTGTCATCCTACGTAACTCAGTTAGTACTGCTCTATTATAGTAACTCAAGTAAACTAAACTTAATCAAGAATTAGAATTTAATAATAATAA
>NW_008343959.1:1748632-1752788 GCF_000622305.1 Nannospalax galili
AAGCACAGAGTACTAGGAAGAGTGTGTCTAACAAAAGACTTCTGTTTTCCAAGGCACAGATTTATCTCAGTTTTTACCTGTGGTTCTTGAATGAGCCTCCTTAACTATTTATTTTGTTGGTTTTTGTTTGTTTCTTTGTTTTCTTTTTGTGTTGTTTGTTTATATTTTTGTTCCAGACAAGATCTCTCCATAAGCCCAAGTATCCTGGAATTCACTATGTAGGCTAGTGAATTCAATCTCACAAAGATCTACCTGCCTCTGACTTCCAAATACTGAAATTAAAGGCATGCACCACATGATATGTTTCATATACTAAAGCACACTTTCTATGAGTTGAACTGTTAATCCTCTGGTTGAAACAAATGTGTTCAAATGCTTACTCCTGACACCTTGGAAGATGATGTTAAAGGATTTCTACAGAGCTCAGCAAGTTTAAAGAAAGTTACTAGAGAAGACTAAAAAAGAAATATTACTGGTGTCTCTATACCAAATATGAAATTGGACAAAAAAATCATGCATTGAGAGATGACCATGTAGAAAGAAATTTTTAAAATATATGAAGGCTATGTTAAAGCTAATGGCTGAGTTGTTGGAAGGATCCATCCTTCACAGACCTCAGAAGAAGTCAACATTGATGACACCTTGCCCTCTTGCTCCTAGCCTCCAGAAATGTGAAACAATAAACCTTCATTGTTGAAGTCACCATTGTTATGGCAGGCCTCAAAAACTAATATACAAGTGATCCATGTCTTAAACACACAAGGTAGAAAATCTTCTGCTGAAATTTCTTCATTTTTTTACTTTATGAAGTAGTCAAATAAAATAATAGATATAAAGGACAAATGCTGCAGTGTTGCTCAGCTCAGGATCCCAATGTAAGCTGACTAAAGACTTCCATCCTATTCCACCTTTAAACTCCTTCAAATATCTATTTTTGCATCTGGGATAGAATTATACCACATTTTGTCATGTAATTTATTGCAAATTATGATTATTGTTAGTATTTAATGAGTAAATTCATGTAAGTTCTTAGAATATGTGACCAGCCCATTGTATATTCAATGTATGTCTCATTTGCTATTTATTTTACACATACAATCTTCAATTTAGCAATATTAGTTTTGATATAAGTATTTCAACCAATAGTTGAACTTATTGAAATATAGCAATAAAACTTTAACATGAGAACTCTACTATTCTATCACTGATTTAGGTCATTTACTCTAATGCCCTTCCTTGTCAAAATAAAATTATGGATTTTTAAAGCATGAATATGCAGTCATTTGTGTGTGAGCAGGTATGTGCACTGGAGTGCAAGTGCCCCTGAAGTCCGGAATATGGCATTGCATCAACAATTGTGAGCCTCACCACATGAACATTGGAACTGAATTACTATGCAAAAGCACCATATACTCTTAACCACTGAACAATCTTTACAGGCCCAAACTATGGCTTTACATTGTCATATATCGTTGTATGAGTTAATATATATATGTGTGTGTGTGTGTGTGTGTGTGTGTATAATTTTAGCTTCATAATGAAAGAACTGATGTGGCAAAAATATTTCCCATTCATTTCTTAGATAATTCTAGTAACTGTGTACAAAATGTCATTTAGTGTTACCTTTAATTATGAATTTCCACTATAATTTCCTGAAGTCATTGTACTTCAGCATTGGGTCTGTTCATTTCTATCTTCTCAGATCATAAAGCCACAAGCAGTTGTCATTGACATTTACATGATGCTAACTCTTTCAGTTTTGTAGCAATTTATATGGAGACTATGCTGATTATAGGAGTTTTTGTTGTTGTTTATCAGTAGTACACTGTTGAGACTTCATGAAGCACAAACAATAATTAATAAGTATTGGGAAAACAAATTTATCCATATCTGACTCCAGTGGATGAACTTCCTCAGAAGGACTTCTGGGTACAAATGCTTGATCAGATAGGATTTAAGATGTATGGCAGAGTACATGAGGTCCTGTGGCATGTGTGTGTGTTGGGGTGGGGGGTGGTGGATGGGGATTTGTCTGAATTTGATTAAGAACTGTTGTATGAAATGTACAAAAGCTCAATATATATAAATATATAATGAAATAAATATAATAAAAATGAAGAATTTGTAGTTTTTCTTCATATGGAAACAAATCTCAATTACATTCTTTTAAAATTTTAATTTTTATGAGTATTAATGTATTACCTATGTGTAAGTGCACCTGTGTCATGCAATACCTGTGGAGGTCAGAAGCAGGCATGGATCCCCTGGAACTGGAGTTACAGATGGTTGTTAGACAACATGTGGGTACTGGGAATTGAACCCAGATCCTCCGTAAGAGCAGTCAGTGCTCTTAACCACTGAGTCATCTCTGTAGCCCCTCAGTTATATTTTTATACACAGCATTCCTACAGCCAACCTCAAGCAAGGCTGATTTGTGTGACCTCATACCATAATTTGGATTGCTCCTCTATGTACCCCTGCTTCCCCAGTCACCAGATTCTCTTGGCATATACTTTTCATAATGATGTTTTTCATGTATTGTCATCTCTGAGGCTCTGCTAAAAGAAACCAAATCGAGAGATGCTTCCATTTCCATAATATGTGTTGAAGAATGGAAGTACTAAGAAAAAAGATGGAAAAACAGTAATCGACAAATTACTTATAAGACAAAACACTAATGTAATATGAGCATTAGAAGAGAGGAAGCCCAATTTACAGATTTGTATGTGTGGGTATTAACGTAAAACAATTAATGGCAAAAGATTTAAATATTATTTCAATAAATAAATGCAAAAAATTCTATGTAATATGCTGCCCCAGTTTGTGGGAGGAAAGGGTGTTTTTCAGCTTATAATTCTAAGTCAGAGCTCCTCTTTGAGTGAAGTCAATAGGGAAATAAAGGCAGAAACCTGAACGCAGAAGCCATGACAGAATGCTGCTTACTGCCTTGCTCCCTCGCTCATGCTGAGCTATCATTTTTCTAGAGCCCAGGTTCATCTGCTTAGTAGTGGTATCACCCACAGTGGGCTGAACCTCCCTCCATCAGCAAGCTATCAAAACCATGTCACACAAACATGCAAACTAACCAATCTGCCTAGGAAATTCCTCAGCTGAGGTTCCCTCATCCCAGATAACTCGAGTTTGTTTCAAGTTGATAATAAAATATAATGAGTTCACAGAACAAAACTTTTACTCCAGAATACTGAACAATTTAGTACCTTCAGACACTGAGAAATGATGGTGCCTTCATCAGTAAAAGAGATCATACTTTGATGGATATGGATCTGTACTAATGAAATGGCATTACTATGTTCAATGTACCATGTGCAAGGGAAATCTTGAGTACTATAATTCATGACAGGTGTGTTCATAAACATTACCCAGTTAACAATAGATGTTAAGTACTACTAAGGTAAAATAAAAGCAACTACAATTTCAGAATAAATTTGTAAAATTCATTTTCAGAAGACAGGAACTAGAAGGAAAATCCTACGGTTAACAACATTCATGTGGTGAAAAACTTTCATTCTATACCTTTTTACTGATTCCACCTGTTTTGTCTTAAAACACAAAAGATGTAGGGGCTGGAGAGATGGCTCAGTGGTAAAAAGCACTGACTGCTCTTGCAAAGGACCTGGGTTCCATTCCCAGCAACCACATGGCAGCTATGAACTGTCCTTAACTCCAGTTCCAGAGGAATCCGAAGATATCTTCTGACCTCCATGGCATTGCATGAGATGGGTGCACTCACATACATGCAGGCAATACACTCATACACATAAAATAAGAATAATAAATAAAATATTTTATAAAAGCATTAAAAAAGGGGGCTAGAGAGATGCTCAGTGGTTAAGAACACTGTTCTTGCAGAAGATCTGGGTTCAAATCAGCACCCACATGGCAGCTAACAACTGTCCGGAACTCCAGTTCCAGGGGATCTGACAGCCTCTTCTGTCCTCCCCGGGCATTGCACCACATGGGTGCACTTACCTATATGCAGGCATAATACTCATACACATAAAATAAAAATAATAAATAAAATATTTTAAAAAAACAGCAGAGATGTGATGGGATAAATTTTTATCTTAATTGGAAGAAAAATGATAATGTTGCTTCACTATTTTCTCTCTGGCGAATGAAGACTGATTAAATTGAT
>NW_008343959.1:1753280-1762264 GCF_000622305.1 Nannospalax galili
GCAAAGCCCTGGGTTCGGTCCTCAGCTCTGAAAAAAAAAAAAATTAGTTATGTATATGAATGATTTGCCTCCATATATGTAAGTGTGCTCTGTCTGCAATGTCTGTGGAAGCCAGAAGAGGGAATTGGATGTCCTGTAACTGGAGGTAAGGCTGGGTATTAGCTGCCATCAAGATGCTAGAAACTGAACATAGTCTTTTGTAAGAGTATCCAGGGTTCTGATCTCCTGAGCCATCTCTCCAGTCCTTATTTCATTCATTTTTATTTATCTATGACCTTTATCTTATCACATATTTTTAAATGTTTATTGGAATGTTTTCCATTTCATACAACTTGATCATATTTAGACCCTATATTAGACACTTTTGCTGTGATAGAAACACCACGTCTAAGTGAACTTATAAAAGGAAGTTTATTTAGCCTATGGTTCCAAAGGGGCACAAGTTCATCATGGTGAGGAGGTATGGCAGCAGACGTAGCTGGAATAGGAGCAGAAGCTAAACCATGCTTCCTTTAGCATACCTATATTTTTTAAGACCTCCCCAAACAATGCTACCAATTGATGACAAAATGTCCAAATACTTGGAGCCTATGGAGGATATTCTCATTCTAAGCACCAGCATACCTATATTTTTTAAGACCTCCCCAAACAATGCTACCAATTGACGACAAAATGTCCAAATACTTGGAGCCTATGGAGGATATTCTCATTCTAAGCACCACAGCCAGTGTGGTGCAGAGCCTGGACAGTCAGTGTGACACCTGTGGAGAGTCAGTGATAGAGCCCCACAGAGGGTCAGAGTGACAGAGCCCTGAAGAGAGAGGGAGTGACAGGATCCTATGACAGAGCACCAGTTGAGGAGGGTTGAAGTGACTGAGAGGCAGGCTGGGCATTGAACAGGTCTGTCTGTGCTTTCACAGGACAGTGCTGACCTTGTGGAGGTAAAGGTAGAGGCAGGAAGACCCACTCTGGGAGGTTACAGTTGCTTTGGGCAAGTGGGGATGGTGCTGGCCAGGGAGGCAACCATGGTCAGTGTTCTAGTTAGCTTTTGGTTGCTGTGATAAAACACTGACCAAAACGCAACTTGGGAAGGAAAGAGTTATTGTATCTTACACTTCCAGTGACAGTCAGTCATTGAGGGAAGTCAGGGTAGGAACTCAAGCTGGGTGGAACCCAAGGTAGGAGCTGAAGCAGAGACCAGGAAGGGTGCTGCTTATTAGCTTGCATCCTGGCCTGTGCTCAGCTGCTTTCTTATACAGCCCAGGACCACCTGCCCAGGGGTGGCAGGGCCAGTAGTGGACTGGGCCCTCCCCACATCATTCATCAATCAAGAAAATGCCCCACAGATGTGCTTATAGGCTAGTCTGATTGAGGAAATGCCTCAGTTGAGGGTCCCTCCACCCACATGTCTCTAGTGTCTGTCAAGTTAACAAAAACCAACCAGCACAGTCAGCCAGTCTTGGGGAAATGGTAAGTCAAGCCTACCAGCTTTGCTGATGGATTTGGTCCTGGACCCTAGAGGAAGGGAAGAATCACAGATAACCCCTAGTGTTTGCTTTGTTTGTTGTGTTATAAACCAGAGGAAGGAGGAAGCCAGACTAATGAGCAGCTGTGCATACATGTCTGTAAGTGTAATGATGCATATTTAACATACAGCAAAAAAATTATGTTTATCTAGGGATGTGAAAGATTTAGGTTTTTCTGTAGGATCTATGGACCCTCCAATCTTGTGTACTTGACTGTTTACAGTACCAGATATGAGTTCTCTCCAACTGAGCAAGCTTTGAGTCCAATTAGAGATCTGTTGATTACTCTCAAGATAAACGTGCCACTAGCCTATCAATAGAGATAGACTTCTCTGCTGATTTATCACCAGTCATTGTGATTATTAAACTTACAACTGGATTGGACCATTGATTATTTCCTCTTTTAGCAGCTTTCATAGTGTTCTCTGATTCTAAGAGACCTAATCTTCAGGGAAGAGGTTTCCTTGTCACTTCCAGTCCCGTTGTTCCAAGTCTTGTGTCCAATGTATGTCCTGTCTTCAGCAATAGGGTTTCCTTACCTTCAAGTTCTTGGAGGTAATCAAGAACTGTAATAATTCACTGTGTTATTTTTGGAGTCTCTTAAACTACTCTGACCAACAATTTATAGAGGTTTATCCTGTCTTGCACTGTGTTTCTCGTTATGCAGCCTTCACCAATAAACATGCATATATCTGTGTGTGTGTGTGTGTGTATGTGCAAACTGCTGCTTTTGTGTGGAGGTCAGAGGTGAACCTTAGGTGTTGGTTGGCTCTTGTTAGGTTTTTGAACTAATACATTTCCCTCTATTTTTTTCACACCATCTAAATACTATTTATAGCTCCTCTCTCTTCCTTTGTATAACCCTCCCTCCTCCATTCCCTCTTAAAATACTTTCATTCTCCCCATTTTTCTCTTGATAACACTTATCTCTCATCTTCCCCTCTCTCGAGAGTTCCTTCTTCCCCTTTATCATTGTGGTTATATGAATTTCTTCCCTTCCCAGTGAAATACTCCCATTTCTCCCTTAATAGGACCTGTCTCCTGCTATCCTCCACTATGGAGCTCCTTCCCCTTTAGCCCCATGAATTTTTCCATTTTCCTGGCACCTGGGTTACATTAGTCTATATATTCACATCTAAGAATTTGGAGTTAAGATCCACAAATGAGAGAGAATATGCATTCCTTGTTTTAATATGTCTGTGTTACTTCACTTAGTATAACAGTTTTTAATTTCATCCACTGACTCACAAATTTTATGATTTCATTTTTCTTTACCACTGAGTAGAACTCCATTGTGTAAATGAGTTCATATAATTTTAGTCACCTGATATTTGACAAGCGTGCGAAATACACATATTGGAAGATATACAACATCATCAACAAATGGTGCTGGCAAAACTGGGTCTTCACCTGTAGACGAATGAAATTAAACCCATACCTATTACCCTGCACAAAATTCAACTCCAAATGGATCACAGACCTTAATATGAAACCTGAAATGTCGAAACTGTTAGAAGAAAACATAGTGAGCAAGACATAGGTGAAGGAAATGATTTTCTAAATCAAACATCAGTTGATCAGAAATTAAGGTGAATTGAAAATTGGGCCCTCATTAAACTAAAAAGTGTCCACATAGCAAAATAAACAATGAATATAGGGAAGAGGAAGCCCACAGAGTGGGATAAAAATCTTCAACAGCTGCACATCTAACAGAGAGGTAATATCCAGAATATACAAAACCCAAAAAACAATGAATCAAGAGAACACCTGACCCAATTTAAAAATTGGTTATGGAGCTGAACAGAGAACCTTCAGAAGAAGGTGAAGAATTGCTAAGAACACTTTAGGTGTTCAACATCCTTAGTAATTGGGGAAATGAAATCCAAAACTAGTTTAAAAGTTCATCTTACCCCAGTCAGAATGGCTAAGATCAAGGGAACAAACGACATCAAATGCTGGGGTATATGTGGGGAGAGATGAACTCTCATTCACTGCTAGGTGGGTTAGCAAATTGGTGCAACTGCTGCGGAAGACAGTATAGAGAACTCTTTAAAAGGTTTTAAAAAATCTGCCCTATGATATGGTTGTAAATTCCTTAGCATATACCCAAAGGATACATCCAACTGCAGAGATACTTGTGCAGCCATGCTTGCTGCTGCTCTATTCACAATACATAAGAAATGGAGAAAGAATAAATGTCCCTCAGCTGAGAAATGGATAATGAAACTGTAGCATACTTTCTTTCCTTTAAAATTTTTAATATTTAAAGAAAGAGGTGGAATTTGTGAAACAGAATTGGAAATATTTGGTATACTCTATTTTGATAGCTTTCAGCTGTTTGAAAGCTTCCTATCCATTTATAACTTTCAGGAAGAAATGCTGAGGTATTTAGAATTGACAGTTTGTGTTTAATGGTAACAATAAAACGTTTGGTAGATATCATTCAATGACACTTTGACTAAATGTGTTCATACTCTTAAATTAATAGATGGAGCTTATTGAAAGAAAATATGTCTTCAAATCCTTCATTTTTAAATTTTATTTATTATATCATTATTATTATCAATGTATTGTGTGATGTGTATGTGGAGGTGGGACTGGTGGGGATATGATTTTTGTATGGAGTCCAAGGAACAGTTTGAGGAATTAGTCTTCTCCTTCCACTCCTACATGGGTTCCATAGATGTGACCCAGATCCACAAGTTGAGTTGCTAACAGATCCATCTTACTGATCACAGTTCTCTCTTTTGACTTGTGACATGAGACACTTCAGATCTGCAACCTTTACCATTATTTGGGAAGTAGCATTATTTTGTAGCATTATTGCCAGGATTTCAGGTTACATGTATGAGGTGCTGCATTCTTTTTGTTTTCCTTTTGTTGTTTGGTTTTGATTTTTTTTTTTTTTTTTTTTTTTTTTTTTTTTTTTGATATGGGGTCTTGCTATGAGATACCTGATGGCCTGGAAGTGGCTATGTGGACAATCCCAACCTGACCTTAATTTCACAGGGATCTGCATGCCTCTGCCCTGAGTGTGTTTGGATTAAAGGTAAGCACCATTACACCCAAACTTTGCATGTTCAGACATAGTTATTGTACCTATGTTAATCACTACTTATGAATATTATTAAATACGTATGAATACATAAATTACACTGTGTTCTTGAACTGATAGTCCAGAGTCAGCATCCATATTCTAGAAATCTGAATTCTAAAATTAAAAATATTTTAATCCTTGGCATGATACAATGGGTTTATTCCCTAACTGGCCTTGATGAGTCCCAACCAAAAACTGCAGAGAACTTAAAAATGTTGTGTAAACATATAGTTAGATAAATTACATTAAAACGTCTTCTAACTCTAAGGTGTATTTGAAATTCAAATTAATTTACTGTTTACATTTAGACCCCATCCCCAAGATATCTCATTATGTAGGTATTAAATATTCTACAACAAGGATAAAAGCTGAAATTTAGAAAACATCATTGCCAGGCATTTCAGATAAGGGTTACTCAGTCTCTTTCACATGTTAATTAGTACACACCTAAGAAAAGAAGCTCAAATGTTATTCCCAGAGGGGATTAACAATACCAAGAAGATGGGAAGACTAAGCAATATGGCTCTTCTTATTTTAACACACAATGCAAATATGAGTAACAAAATATGAGTAACAAAATTGTTTCACATTTCAAAGTACATAGAAGTAAAACTCTCATATATACAGTTTGTAGATTTAATTTCCATTTGCTCTTGCCATTTTAATTATTTGATTTCATAGTTCTTATAATAGTTTGCTTTCTGTTGCTGTGATAAAACACCAGCAAGACCAAACTGGGATGGAAAAAGGTATATTTGGCTTACTGCTCACAGTCTATCATCATGAGAAACCAAGGCAGGAACTGAAACAGGTACCTTGGAGAGATGTTGCTTACTGGCTTACTTCCTTTGATAATGGACTGGAAAATGACAACCACATAAAAACCTTTCCTACCCATGTTGGTTTTTGTTTAACTCATGTTGGTTTTGTTCAGTGCTTTATCCACTGCAACAGAAAGCAAATTAGGACAGAAATTGGTACCATAGAGTGCGATCTTGCTGTGCTGGCTGGACCAGAGCATATTGGTTTGGGGGAGGAGAGTGGAATCATTTGGAATTTGAACTGGAAAAGCCATTCAATGCTCATGGCTTGAGGTGATGTTCTGTTTGAGCGTGGACGATAAGAATGCTGGAACCCTGGTTTGCGATGATTCAGAGGGAAGCAAAAACTCTGTAGGGTGCTGTTCTGTTCATTTGATATTTTGTATTAAGATGTAAAAGGGAAACCTTTCCTTACCTGTACAGTAGATGCTGGTCAACTGAGGTTGAAGAATTAGCAATAATTAATGAGACACACATCACTAAAGTAACATCTTCTGGGAATTATTTCTTCAGAATCAGTACACAGAAGCTATGGTGCATGGAGGTCAAGGCATCTTGAGCTGCAAGATGAATTTGGATATATATATATATATATATATATATATATATATATATATATATATATGAGTCTCCCACATGATTGTAGTGTTGCTGACATGAAAATTGTAGATTTTAATGGGCTATGGAGAGATAGTGGGGCTTGGCATTACGCAAGGCTCGGAGAGGCCATTGGTGAAGCCACAGCCTCAGTTGCAGTGAAGACCTCAGTGTATTTGAGATAACAAGATTATAGAATGACCATAAAGGACAGTGGCAGATGTGAAGTGGAGCCAACCTGATCCCAGAAATACAAACTGCAGATAACAGAGCCAGAGAAGTGGAGGTGCCTAAGTCATTTGGAACCAAGAAGCTGGTGATTGACTCCCAGATATTGCACATGGTGCTACAATGTTCGATGCTGGTTTCACTTGAGTGCGGCCATTTCTTCCCTTTTCAAATAAGAAAATATCTGTTTTTGGTTTCACAGGAGCCCATAGTAAAGATAATTTGGATATTTCAAATTGACTGTTAACTTTAAAGTTTTTAAACTTTTTTAAAAGACTGTGGTTCTTTCAGGTTTGGACTGTAATACATGATGACATCAATATTAGATCTTGGAGATAAACAAGAAAGTAGAAGTGATAGTCTAATAGTTATGTATTTGTTCAACAAGTTGACAAGAAGCCATTTAGTCTGATTAGTTTCTTTCCAAATTGACACAAACTATAGTCACTTGTAGGAATACAAAATCTTAATTGAAAAGGTTCCTCCATCACGCTGGCCTATGAGCACATTCGTGAGGAATTTCCTTAATTGTTTAATAATACCGTATGAGTTTCAAGCCCATTCTGGGCAGTGACATTCCTGGACAGATGGACCTCAGTTGTATAAGAAAATTAGCTAAGCCAGCCAAGAGGGAAAAAGACAGTTAGCGGTGTCCCTCCATGGCCTGTGATTCAGCTCCTGCCTTCAGTTTCCTGGTTGAATTCCTGATGGGATTCTATCAATGATGTCTTGTGATATGGAAGTATAAGCCAAATAAACTCTTTTTTTCCCCAAGGTCATTTTGGTCATGCTATTTTTTCAGAGCAACAAAAATTCACTAGAACAGTATTCTAATTATTTAAAACACATGATAAGCATAAAAGATATAATATAGAAGAAAGTGCTAATTTTTATATCCAAGTTTATATGATGGCTATTTCATTCACTTTCTATGCATCAAATTGTAGATGTTCATGCATTTTCTTTATGATAATAATGTAGTAACTAACTTTTTTCAATAAAGGTAAAGATAATAAAAATTATTTGTCTGGCAAATAGTATTAATCAAATTTTGCTATTTTATCCTTCAAAATGCACCCAGAAATTTGTCTCTGGCAATATGGTTAGTGTTCTGTAATTAGTGCACATACTTGTAGATAAACAATTCATGCAGGATGATGTTGATTAGAAAAACAAATATTTTATTTTGCATATTTTCGTTGAAAGTATATTCTCTAACACTTTGATTTATATTCTTTGTTATTCTGCACTTGAGGACTGAATATAATTTTTTGATTTAAATATTTTTATTTATTACTTATTTCTATTTTACGTGTATGAGTGTATTCCCTGCATGTACATGAGTGCACCAGTATCATGCAATGCTGCAGAAGTCAGAAGAGAGCTTCAGATTCTCCTAGAACTGGAGTTAACGATGGTTCATAGCTGCCATGTGGGTGCTGGGAGACAAAACTGGGTCCTCTGCAAGAGCAGTCAGTGTTCTTAATTGCTGAGCCATATCTCCAGTCCTGAATATAAATTATTATCTAATACTTTATAACACTGCTTAGGACTATTAAATTTTACTGTACTGAGTTTAATAATTTTATAACCATGCTGAGAAAAGAGTGTACTGAAGAAATGTTAATAGTACTTAGACATCCTTGAGAACTGTATACCTGAATCTTAATCTTTGTGTGTGTGTGTGTGTGTGTGTGTGTGTGTGTGTTAATGTTGGTGAGTATGGGAATATATTCACCATAGCATTGATGTAGAGTTCGACTGAAACATTTGCATTTAAGTATTTGCCTTCCATCTTGTTCAAGACAGTCTCTTGTTTTCCTCTGCTTATGCCAAACTAGCTGGTTATGAAGTTTACAGGGATTCTTCTCTCTACATCTCCTATCTAATCATAAGAGCACTGGGGTTACACCCCTGCACTACAGCATCCAATTTTGCATGAGTTTGGAATCAGATCTGAGATCACAACACTTGCACATCAAAGACTTTATCCACTGAACCATCATTCCTTTCCTAACCATATATAATCTTTATTTCTTTATTGAACAAATTTCTTTCATGCATACTGCAACTCAAATAGTTCTCTCTCTCTCTCTCTCTCTCTCTCCTATAATTGATTCTTCTAGGGCAATTGATTACTCTAATTTTTTTTAATTAGAAGAAGCATTTCATTACAACAGCATTAACCTATTCAATAACATTTTTCTGAGCTAGGGTACATCTCTTTCAAAATTGGCTGTACATTTTTAGGTTTACAGAGGAATTATTACGCTTGTACAATCTTTTACTGATTATAAACTCTACAAGACATAAAATTAAATGAGGTTTTAATGTTTAGAAAAGATCTCCACTTCGTTGTTAAAATACAGTTTCATACAGAAAAATTCATTTTAAGGCAACTGACATTGAGACGTTTTCACATGCATTTCTAATCTCTATATATATGACTATTACTGGTCACAGTCACTTACTTTCTGAGTTCCGTGGCATCTGAGTATGAATATAAACTCGTCAGATAAACAGCCTTCTTCTCCCTCTAGAGCCTCCATACTCTGTCATCCCTGCCAATGTCCACTGTGTTGTCAGGACCCCCATCTATTGCCCCCATCTGTCCTTCTGATAAATCTAGTCAGCCAGAGGTCCCTGTTCCAGGAGGATCAGCTGTTCCTCATCTACAGCAATCCATTGTCAGTATTCCTTTGGATAGAATTGGGG
>NW_008343959.1:1763302-1764841 GCF_000622305.1 Nannospalax galili
TCCATGCTCCTATGATCCTATCTCTGTTGAGCTTCTTCTTTATCCTTATCCCCTAGGTTCCTCATATACCCTTCCCTCCCCGCTCCCTTAGACTAACCCAATTTTTATCCATATCTCCCTTATTAAGGCCTGTTACCTACTATTCTTCTCCTTCACGTTGTTTCTTTTCCTTTACCTCACTGTTTCTTTACCCTTGTCGTGGTTCCTGGAGTTATGTCTGTTTGCATACTTATTTAACCAGAGTCTGATTCTAGGATCCACATATGAGGGAGAACATATGTCAATTTTTTTCTGAGTTTGTGTTACTTCACTTAGTATAACAGTTTCTAGTTGCATCCATTTACCTGCAAATTTCATGATTTCATCTTTCTTTACAGCTGAGTAAAACTCCGTCGTATATATAACCACATTTTCATTATCCACTCATCAATTGAGAGACACAGGTTGCTTCCATCTCTTAGCTATTCTGAAAAGAGCAGCAACAAACATGGATGAGTCCTTTGGGTGTGTGCCAAGGAGTGGCATAATCAGGTCGTACGGTACATTCATTTGTAGTTTTTTAAGAGTTCTCCACACTGCTTTCCATAGAGGCTGCACAAGTTTGCAATCCCACCAGCAGTGAATGAGTGTTCCCCATTCTCCACATTCTCACCAGCATTTGGTATCATTGCTCTCTTGAAATCTTAGTTTGTTTTAATTTGAATTTCCCTAATTACTAATGATATTGAACACATTTTAAGATGTCTATTTAACCATCTTTATTTCTTCCTTTTGAGAACTCTCTGTTTAGATCTTTAGCCCGTCTTTTAATTGGGTCACTTACTTTCTTGCCTCTTTGTTTTTGGAGTTCTTTATACATTCTGGGTGTTAAACCCCTGTCAGATGTGTCACTGGTGAAGAATTTTTTCCCACTCTGTGGGTTTTCTCTTCACTCACTTGATTGTTTCTTTTGCTGTACAGAAGATTTTTAGTTTAATGAGACACCAGTTGATTGTTGATTGTTGACCTTAATTCCTGAGCAACTGGATTTCTGAATTAGAAAGTCCTTTCCTAGACCTATATTGTGTAGGATACTGCCAATGTTTTCTAAGAGTTTCAGAGTTTTCAGTTTCACATTGAGGTCTTTGATCCATTTGGAGTTGACTTTTGTGCAAGATGACAGATAAGGATCTAGTTTCATTCTTCTACAGGTAGAGATCCAGTTTTGCCCATACCAATTGTTGAAGATGCTATATTTCCTCCATTCTGTGTTCTTGGCACCTTTGTCCATTATCAGATGGCTGAAATTGTGTGTAGTAGGGTTTGGGTCTTCAATGATGTCTCATTGATTTATGTGTCTATTTTTGTGCCAGTTCCATGCTGCTTTTATGACAATAGCTCTGTAGTATACTTTGAGATCTGGTATTGTAATCCCCCCAGCATTGCTTGTTTTGCTCAGGGTTGCTTTGGCTATCCAGGTTCTTTTGTGCTTCCTTATGAATCTTAGGGTTTTTTTTTAATTCTGTGACGTATGCCATGGGGATTTTGACTGGGATTCCA
>NW_008343959.1:1766369-1766639 GCF_000622305.1 Nannospalax galili
TGTCCTTTTCATTTAGGAATACTTTTATTTCTTTCTTAATTTCTCTTTTGACCCATTCATCGTTCAGGAGTGTGTTGTTTAATCTCCCTGTATTCGTGTGGTGATTTTGGCTTCTTCGGGTGTTGATTGTAAGCTTTATCCCATTGTGGTCTGATAGAATACATGGAATTATTTCAATCTTTTTGTATTTCCTGTGCTTTGTTTTGTGCCCCAGTATATGGTCGATTTTTGAGAAAGTTAATGGGGTGCTGAGTAGAAAGTATGTCCTTT
>NW_008343959.1:1768598-1777086 GCF_000622305.1 Nannospalax galili
GGAGCCCCAGAAAGAGGCTGTCAGCCCCAGAAAGAGGCTGGCGGGGGTTGCAGGACCAGGGAAGTAGAAGGAAGTGAGTGTGGGGCCAGATCCAGAAGCAGTGCTCCTGGGGTCCAAGGAAGGCATTAAGTTGATGTGGGTGAAAAGGATAGCAGTACGGTTCCCCAGGTGTCTGGGGACCCAAGACTAGGAATGGCACAGGGCCCAAACTAGGCATAGAGATCAGCGGGGGAGATGGAAGGGTGAACGCGGCTGGGGGAGTCAAGGCGCCGAGGGTTGTGTGTACTCTAACTTTTAAGATAAAGCTGAATTTACCATAATCAGTTCCAGATACTGGAGATACATAAAGAAAAAACAAGGCATGGGAGACATGCCCAGGGAGACATGTTTTAGGATATGTCTATAATAAGATTAATGAAAACAGGAAGACCCCCTCTGTAGTTGGAATTGGGCAGCACTAATACAGGTATCAGGGTAGGAAACTGAATAAAATAAAAAAGAAAAAAGCTGAAGACAGACATTCATCTTGCTCTGTTTCCTGGCTTTGGCCACAAATTGTCCAGCTTCTTCATGTCTTTGCTTCATGCTGAGTGCTCTCAAGATGGACTGTGACCTCAAACCATGATTCAAAGCAGGCCTATATATCCTTACTTTAGTTGCTTTTGTTGGGTACTTGTTCAAACCACTGAGTAATAAATACGTAAGCACACTACTTTCCTTATAAAATTTACTATGGTTGAAGAATGCAGAAAATATAAAGAAATACTAGCTAGATGATATTGAATGATATTCATAACAAATAAGTAGGGACAATCAAAAACCATGGCTGGGTAAGAAAAAAGCTTGAGTACATGTTTTGGTTGCATTTCCATTTTTGTGGCAAAACACCCTGACCAAAAACAAGTTAGGGGAAAAGGTATATTTTAGTTTACAATTCCAGGGTACAATCCATCATTCACAAGAAGTAAAAGCCAGAAATTGCACTGCCTAGTCATATCCATGGTCAAAAGCAAGGAGAGAATGAGTATATGCAACAGTCTTTAGCTCACTTTTGTGCTGTCATATAATTCAGGAATCTGTCCAAGAAATGGCATTGCACACATTTAGGGTGGGTTTTCTCAGCTCAGATAATCCAATTAAGAGGAGTTCCTCACAGACCTAACAACAGGGCAAGCAGAAGTTGACAATCACTCCAGGAAACTCTTCTGAGGTGATTCTTCATTGTGTCATGTTGACAGTTCAAACTGACCATTACAGTAAGGGTAGGCTTTAGCTGGGACAGTGTCTGAGATTTTGGAAAATAATGTTGAATTCTGACAATGGTGCAATATTTAGTTATCACAGGAAGATAGGATGAAGATCATAGAATTGGTTTGCTGAGTTTGATATCATTTAAGACATAGTGAAAAGATCTGAGAAAATGGAAAAGACTTGGGGCAGAGAGTGAATAAAACAAGCCATTGCCCATTGTGAGGTGCTGAAAAGGAATGGAAAAACAGGTAAAACAGAAGGTGTACTGAAATAAAGAAATTTAAATCCTTACCAAGGTATTAATTCTTAACAAGTGATTAGGTATACTACATTAATTAAAAATTCAAGAGGCAGGTGAAATCTCCCTTAAGTTGTTGGACAAGGAAGTCCAAGAGACTCCAAATATAAGGCCCCATAACTTGAAAGTAAGATCCTATTGCTGAAGACAGGACATATGTCAGACACAGACTTGGAACAATGGAGCTGGAACTAATGTGGAACTAGCTTCTCCTTGAAGACTAATTCGCATATTTCTAGAGAATATTATGCAAGCTGCTAAGGTTGAAAATCAATAAATGGTCTAGCCCAGATGGAAAGCCTAATAACCACAATGACTACACAGCAAACTATCCCTATTTGTGTAGTTGTGGCACTTTTATCTAGGGGATAATCAACACCTATCTAACTGGACTTAAAGCCCTCTCAATGAGAGGGAGCTCATGGGTGGCCATGTAAATATAGTCAAATAAAAATGACTGAAGAGGTCATAGACCACATAGAAAACCCATCTCTGTCATATCTCTAGACAAATGAAATGCCTTACTGTATGCTAAATACGGATCCTTATATGTACAGACAACTATACCATATACCACTCATCAAATATGCTTCCTTTTGCAACAGATGGAGGATATTACAGAGTTATACAACTGGTCATACACAGAGAATATATGTCTGAGAGATGCCAATCCCTAAATGACATATCTGCAATAGAACCTCTACACCTAAATATCTTGGAATATATCAGAAAAGGGAATATACAGAATCCTAACACATTCCTCAACTCACCAGCAAAGCTTCCTTATACAACAGAGTGTGATGCACATAGAAAGCCACAACTGAACAGGTTTTAGACAATGAGAGACTGCAGAGTGTGTGTTCCTGGATAGGACTCCTATATTAAACCTCACCTACTCATGACTCAGGGACCACTGCAAAAGAGTTGGTGTAAGAATTGTAAAAGCCAGGTTGGTGTATGAACAGAAGGTAACAGAGGCTTTCAGACCTCTGAGAAACTGCTCATATGAACTTGCAAAAGTGGTGAGAGCATGCGTAAGACTCATGACAAATCAATCAGACAAAAATCCAGCATAGAACAAGGGAAATGGGAAGCAAGCCACAACCTAGCTGAGGAACTATTGGCAACCGATTACTGTTGGGTAAGGGAGGGTAGATCTTTAAGTGAGAGACTCAAAATAGACTGACTAGACTCCAGTGAATGAACTTGCACTGAGGGGCATCTGGGTAGAAATGCTTCAACAGGTAGGCCTTTACATATATGACAGAGTGCAGGAAATCTGGGGGGGGGGTGATAGGTTATGGGGGCACATATGGGAGAGGGAATCTAAATTTAATTAAGATCTATATTATGAAATGCATATATCTCAATAAAAATATTTTTATTTTAAATATATTTTATTGAATTTTTGTGTATTTAATATATATCTTAGTCTTCTTTACATCCTCTTCTCCATCAGCACTCTCCCATAGTCCCCTTCTTGAGAGAAGGCCTATCAAGTCAAGTTGGTGTCCCCTGATATTCGGCAGTGATAGATCCAGTGGGAGAATGTCAGCCTATCTAGTCATGTCCTTAAAGAATATCAGCTATTCCTCATGCAGTAGCAAGCAGCTTCTCCAAAGTACTTCATCTAAGATTGGGGCCTGCTGCCCATTTCCACAGTTATATCCTCCTTTTTTTCTTCTGCTTGAGTTTCCATGGTCTTGTGAATGCTGTCACCATTGCCTGAAGTTCATATGGGCAAGGTTCCAGGAAGCTGTAAGACTCTATTTACATATGGTCCTCCCCTGACTCTTATAATCTTTCTGCTTCCTCTTCCACAGTGGTCCCTAAGCCCTGGGTTTATTGCCCTCTCTTATATGAGGGAGCTTCATTGATAAAAGTTGAGAGATGCATTAGTATTCTCTCTAACCCTTGTTCTACTATGTTACATGAGCCTTAGGTGTAGTGGTTCCATTGTAGGTGTGTCACTTAGAGTTAGGCATTTCAAAGACACTTGATCTCTGTGTATGAACAGTTGTGGGACTTTATGAGAATCTCTATCTGCTGCAAAATAAGCTTATTTGATAAATAGTGATTAGCATACTTGTCTGTAAATATAAAGATCCATATTTAGCACACAGTAAGAAATTAAATTTGTTTAGGGATTTGAGAGCATTGGGATTTTGTCTAATATCTATGACCTCTCCAGCCATGCGCATTTAACTATGTTTACAGTACTACATATGAGTTTCCTCTCATTGAGTGGGCTTTAGGTCCAATTAGGTAGCTTTTGATTATACTCTAGATAAAAGTGACACTACTACCCCAACATAATTTGTTCTTCCAGTCATTGTCATGGTTATTAAGCCTTAAAGTGGGAATTGGATTTTCAATTGATGTGTCCATTAGCAGCTTGCATACTGTTCTCCAAAACTATGAGAGCTAGCCTTCAGGGAGGTGAATTCCAGGTCATTTCCAGCTCCATTGCTCCAAGTCCTGTGTCCCATGTATGGCTTGTCATCAGCAATAGATCTTACCTTCAAGTTGTGGGAGACAATCAAGAGCTGTAACAATAGTCTGTGTAATTTTGGGATTCTCTTGATCTACTCTTGCCAAAAACTCAAAGGGAGGTTTCTCCTGTCTGGCATTGTTTCTTGTTACGTAGCCTTCAGCTATACACATGGAATAGTAGAGGTATTTTATGTGTAAATTTCAATATGTTTTTGAACTAATACAATTCCCTTTGTCCTTTCTTATATCAGTTATTTTTCTCTCCTCTTTCCCCATCTAACCCTTCCTTCTCCCTCTCCAGTTAAAGTGCCTCCATTTTCCCCATTTCTCCATTGATAATACCTGTCTCCTATGATCAATTCAATAGAAAAATATATGCTTCAAAATAAAGTGAACTTCACTGAACTTTTCCTCCTATGGCAAACCACTTACTGGATGAACTGTGTCAATAACTTTCATATTTAACACAACAGATAGCACAAGATTATAAATTGCAAGAGAAGGTAAACAGATGAAGAAAATCAATATGTTCCTTAAGTGTCTAAAATTGCTTCCAGTACAAAACATCTCTCCAACTGGAGCTCACCATTCCTTAGGAGTAGAGAGAGTTCAGAAATGATGCAGGTAAGTGTAGAGGCACTGAGAGGAAAATGAATTGTACATGAGTAGAAAAAGCTTTCCAGTGCTCTTCCCTGAACTAAGAGTTGCTGGCAACTGTCATTAGGCTCAACAGTGATCATAATTCACCCACACCTTTGAACAACTGTATCATGCTATAAACTAAAAAGGTGTAAGATCACACCAGGTCGAATTTTCAAAATGGCCTATTTTAAACAACATAAAATGAGCTTAAGAACTAAAAACTGTTTTTTGCCTGTCAAAGAGAGCTTAAAATTCCAATATTTTGAAAATAAAACACAACACAATTTGAAAATCAAAGGATAACACAGCAAGTCAAGTAAACATTAAATTCAAAGCATTTAGTTCACAGTATGAAATTATTCACCATGTAGAGAAACATCAATTGAGATTCATAATCAGAGAATTAAGATATCTAAGGAAAAGTGAGAAAATTAGAGCAATTGTAGAATTGGGACCCATAGAGGGCCTAACAGAGTGAACTTTTGAATGTTCCAAAAACTGCAAAAGAAATAAAAAAAGTATCTGGAAAACATAGGCTGTGTGAAAATTAGCTAAATACAGTCTATATGTGAACATTATAAGATCTGAAATTAAGAAATAAGTGGGCAAAAACCAATATGATAAAATATGGAATAAGAATAGATGAGATACTCCAGATAGAAGTCCAATGTGAATCAAGAATAGAAATGCAGGGACATGGCGTCCTGGCCTCCGCCTCCCCCTTATAAGAGCTTGGGTATCTGTGGTATTTCCTGGAATTGTTTATCACAAGGACTTCCTCCTGATTCTGAGAAAAGTACACCCTGACCCAAACCAGCCTTACAGTCAGGTGATTAGGGGAATGCCCAATTATCATGTGTCCTGACTCCACCTCCTTTACTGAAAAGGTATTTAAACCCTTGTCTCAAGCAATAAAGAGAGTCCTTCCTCCCACTCCATGATGGTGTGATTGTTTGTTCAAGCCTGATGCCCTCTGCCCAGAATACTCAGAGCTTGACTTGCTGGCGCGGCAATTAGAGGTTCCACCGAGATCTGAGGAAAGGAGGTAAGCGGACAGGGTCGCCCTTGGCCGGCAAGGACGTATTGGAGATAATACATAATATCTGTAAACATGGGAAACGTACAAAGTAAACATGAACTGTATCATCAGATTAAAAGAGTCTTGGAGGAACAAGGAACAGCTGTTAAAAGCAAAACTATTGAACAGTTTGTTTGCACCATCTCTGAAGTCAGTCCTTGATTTTTGACTGGGGGAGGCTTAAATTTACTTGATTGGGAACAGGTTAGGAGTGACTGCCAGAAAAAAAATAGAAAAGGAAGGTAGCGAGCACTTCCCGATAGCTACATTTTCCTTGTGGCGTCTGGTTCGTGACACATTGCTTTCAGACTAAGTGAAAGTAAGAACAGAACTTGAGGCAGCTTGGGAAGTCCTTGGTGAGCTTCAAGAGGAAGAAACTAGATTGTCTTTAGCTTCGTGGGAGCGATCAGGAAAAGAGTTATCAGATTAAAAGAATTTTGGAGAATATGGGAGACGTACAGAGTAAGCAAGAACTTAAGGATATTTGAGAATAAGCAAGAACTTAAGAATATTTGGAAACGTACAGAGTAAGCATGAGCTTAAGAATATTTGAGAATATGGGAAACGTATAAAGTAAGCATGAACTGTATTATCAGATTAAAAGAGTTTTGGAAGAACAAGGATCAGATTAAGAGTTTTGGAGGAACAAGAAATTGAAAAACTGTATCTTTGAAATTATAAACCTAAAACTTTGTTGAAATTCATTAAGGTGTATCCACAATACTTAACACCCAGTGATTGGCAACAGTTGTGTAGAGCAGTATTGTCAGGAGGTGATTATCTTTTATGGAGAGGAGAGTTCCAAGAGCAGGCTCTACAGTGGCCTGCCTTAATGCTCAGGCCGGATTGGCTCAAAGAGATCTAGACATGCTAACAGGAGCAGGAGCCTATGCAGGGGTGGGGGCCCAAATATTATATGATCCAGCTGTATACGCTCAAGTGGCAGCTTGTGCTGTAAAGGCCTGGAAGAGCTTGCCTAATAAAGCAGCTGGGGATCAGCTTTCTAAAGTGATACAAGGATCCTCTGAACCGTTTCAAGATTTTGTTGACAGACTTTTACAGCTGGCCAGACGCATCTTTGGAGAGGTCACGCAAGCTATGCCTATTATTAAACAATTGGCTTATGAAAATGCAAACCGGTGTTGCAAAGAAGTACTTAGAACCCAGAGGCACAAAAGCCTAAATGATTATATCAGATTGTGTAAAAGTGTGGATGTGCATTATATACAGGGACAAGTGATTGCAGCTGCATTGCGCCTGTCAAAAGGTAGACTGCAAAGATTGTCCCCTGTTGCATAATGATAAAGAGAGGGCACTGGGGCTCTGTCCTAGATGCAAAAAGTTGCAAAGAAGTACTTAGAACCCAGAGGCACAAAAGCCTAAATGATTATATCAGATTGTGTAAAAGTGTGGATGTGCATTATATACAGGGACAAGTGATTGCAGCTGCATTGCGCCTGTCAAAAGGTAGACTGCAAAGATTGTCCCCTGTTGCATAATGATAAAGAGAGGGCACTGGGGCTCTGTCCTAGATGCAAAAAGGGAACACATTGGGCCAATAACTGTCGCTCTAAATTTGATAACATGGGCAATCCTTTACCGCCATCTAACAATCAGGGAAACTGGCAGAGGGCCCCGCTCCAGGGCCCCAGAACCTCAGTGTATGGAGCAATGACAACCTGCCAGAAAAACTCATGGCAGTGGCAGGATTCGTTTTATTCCTCAAACCAACCCCTTCATGTCTCCGACCTCATTAGAGGCACCCCAGGAAGCACAGGATTGGACCTCTGTACCACCACCAGAGCAGTGTTAACACCACAAATGGGTGTTCAAGCTCTACCTACAGGTGTCTATGGTCCACTCCCCAGACATTCCTTAGGTTTAATTTTGGGTAGAAGCAGTACAATCTTAAAGGGCATCCAGATTCATCCTGGTTGGAGTAAAGGTCGTGGACTTGGAGTAAATGAACAGGGGAATAAATGAACAGAGGAACAGATTGTTAGATATCCTGGAGATCGATCAGATTTGGGCCTTTTTTAATACGGGTCACTGTTCCTCCACCTGCAGCTATTCCCATTCAATGGAAATCTAATGATTCTGTTTGGGTTGAACAGTGGCCCTTATCCAAAGAAAAATTGCAGGCAGCACATGCCCTAGTGGAGGAACAGCAGCTTGCTGGACATGTTGTTCCTTCCACCTCCCCATGGAACACACCTATATTTGTTATAAAAAAGAAGTCAGGAAAATGGAGATTATTACAAGACCTGAGAGCCATTAATGCCACTATGCAGCCAATGGGTCCATTACAGCAGGGCTTGCCCTCTCCAGTCAGAATTCCTAAAAATTGGCATCTCATAGTAATAGATCTAAAAGATTGTTTCTTTACTATTCCATTAGTCCGAATGACCATTGTCTATTTGCCTTTAGCTTTCCTTCTATTAATTTCATGGAACCTTGTTGGGGACCCCTGCTGTTTAGGGTAGCAGTCTCCCCATGTCCAGATAGCCACAAGCCGGCTCAGCGAAAATGGGGAGACTCCCCTTCTCAGTGGGGCGCCTTCTGCTCTCCTCCCTGACTTACTTTTGAAATGCCCCTCACAAGATACATGCCCTCCGGCACAGGAGCTACCAGGTTTTAATCAGGCATTGTCTGATAGCCTGATAGAAGCCCACCGCCCTATGTAAATGAGGCATCCTAAAAGTACCTATCAGCTAAGGCTTCTTCTG
>NW_008343959.1:1779032-1791630 GCF_000622305.1 Nannospalax galili
AAAGTAACAAAGGTGATGATCCTCATCCTTCTGACACAGACATGGAGCATACAGGATAATGTAACTGTTTGAAGTCTAGTAAAAAATCCTCCCATATTAATGGCAGTCAGATTGCAAAGTTCATTATTTCCATACCTACATGTCACTAACTATATGCTAGGACGGCCCACTAGCAATGTCTGAATTCAACAACAATCAATCAATACTACATTTTTGTAGAAACACTGTTTCACGAAAAGACCTTTTCTATAATAGAGTTCAAAATTTAACCAGAAATGGTATACTCTCTGCTTCTCGCTGCTAAGCAATATAAACTATAATCTACCTAGGGTACTATTGTGGGGAGACTGTGTCTTTAATGATGGAGAACTTCTCATAAGAGACAATAACACAACTCAAATGGGATGGTTTGGGCCAAAACCTTGCTTTAAAAACTCTACTAACAATAAGTGTAATTATTTTTATAGGGAACCTAACCAACTTGTTACACTCGCGTTTGCTAGAATCTATTATTGTCGTTCTTTTACATGCCTTGATGCTACCCCTTCTGATACTTCAGTAAGGTTCTAGTCCTCTCCCCCTTTTTCTTTGTATTATGGAACATAACTGCTAACACAACTTCGGAAGAGGTTCTTAATTGTTCTTACAGTAATTGTGTCCCGAGTAACTGCTGGAATTCCTCCTTCACTTCTGCACTGGTTGTGAGGATCCCTACACTTCTTCCTATGCCTGTGAATGTATCAGAAGATTGAGTGGAACTGACATTGTATAGAAGCAAGAGAGATTTTGGAATAACAGCAGCTATCATCATTAGCATAGCCATTGCTTCTACTGCTACCATCGCTGCTGGCATCGCCTGTCTCAGACTGCCGTTACAGCTTCCACGGTTGATACCTTGTCAGGAAAAGTTAGTGAAGTCCTGTAAACTCAGAACTCAATCAATGTACACATACAATTTGGACTAATGAACTCCAGTCAACAAACTGCCTTGTTACAAGGACAAGTTGATGCCCTTTGGGCTATGTAACAGCTAACATGCTCTCATTTCTTTCATCATATTTGTGTTACCCATTACCATGTACAAAATGCCTCCAATACTGTAAAACAATTGAATGCCTTTCTTAAGGGACCATGGAATGTGACCTTTGCAAATTTTACTAAGGTTCTTACTTGGCAAATTGTATCTATTAATGAAATCAGTGTCCCTGCCATATCAGCAGAAGGATGGTGGAATACCATGGTAGGAATTGGAGGATGGATACAGAGGTGGGCAAGCTCCTTATCACTGACTGTCAATTTCATACTCATTATGATCTTTGTGTTTTTGGGTCTTGTGTAGAAAGCTCAGAGGAATTCAGTCCCGACAAACTATTACCCAACAAGTCCTTTTAAGTTTATCACACAACCATACAGATGTCCCACAAGTGTGGCTTCAGATGCAACCATACAGATGTCCCACAGGTGTGGCCTCAGATGCTACACAAAAGATGAAGGTATTCTCAATGACGGGCAACTTTCTGTGAGAGGGCTCCCGCCTAAGACAGGGAAGAGGTCTCCCAGTGACGGGTAAGGGTGACCCCTCCGGAACGACCTAAGACAGAGTTACCTTCCCCCCCCCAAAAAAAGGGGGTGAGATGCAGGGACATGGCATCCTGACCTCCGCCTCCCCCTTATAAGAGCTTGGGTATCTGTGGTATTTCCTGGAATTGTTTATCACAAGGACTTTCTAAAAAGAACATCTGACCCAAAAACTAGACTTATAGTCAGGTGATCCCAATTATCATGTGTCCTGACTCCACCTCCTTTACTGAAAAGGTATTTAAACCCTTGTCTCAAGCAATAAAGAGAGTCCTTCCTCCCACTCCATGATGGTGTGATTGTTCGTTCAATCCTGACGCCCTCTGCCCAGAATACTCGGAGCTTGACGTGCTGGCGCGGCATAGAAACAGCTTGAATTCCATTAAGAATTTTAGGATTATCCAGACCTGGAAAAGGGAGAAAGTATTTGAACAAAATGCCCTAAAATTTCCAAATTTAATACCATTTTAAAGTGAGACTGTAAGAAACTCAATAAAAACGGAAACAAAAGAAACATAAAGAAAAGTATTATGAGATAAAAATCATAATTTACTAAACTCAGTCATAAAAGATAAATTCATAAAGGCATCCAGAGAAAGAGAAACATATTGAAGATAAGAAATACAGACAATAATAACAAATTTCTCATAACATGTCTGCTGTTTATGAGAAGAAATATGCATCATCTTTAAATTTAGGGAAGTAGAAACAAAAATCTGAAACAAAAATTCAGGACTTTGCAAAACAATGACTCAAACACAAAACTGAGGTCAAGTCTACTTTAGACTACAAAAATCTGTGAGTTGTTTACTTTAAACTATGAAAATCTCTGAGAGTTAATTATGAAAAGCAAATATTACACATGATGAAACAATTGCTAAGAACAAGAAAAAATATTCTTACAAAATTTGCAGTTCAATTAGAGTGAATGGTATTAGAAACTAAAACCTAAATATGATATATATATTTACATGATTTCAGCATATGCAGTTTCCAATTTATGACTATGAGAAGCCCATGTAAAACGACGTGTAAAATAAGAAGGGCACTAAAGCTAAAGTTAAATTTAAATAATAGAGTAATGCACAATCACTTTCACATAGCATTATCAAGAGGTAATCAACAAATTAAAACAATAGAAAGTTGGGATTCTTACCTACCCTTGTCTTTGCTGGGATTTTGTTTGATGTAAGCTTGCATTGCATGGGATTTGTGCATGCTGTGAGTTCATATGTGTAACTGACAAGCTATCTGGAAGACTCTGTGTCCTTGTCTTCTACCCCTTTGACTCTTATAATCATTTTGCCACAACGATCCCTTAGACTCAAGAGGCAAGTTTGATATAGATGTCCTATGCAGGGATACATACTCTGCATGGTCTTGTTCTCTGAACTTTTAACAACTGATAGCTGCTGGAATGGGGAGAGACAGTCTCTTACAGGGATGGAACTTGTGATAGGTTAGGCAGGCTTCAGGAGATGAACTCACACACACTAAAGGACATTTTGGGACACAAATCAGACTCTATTGACCATATATAAAAGAGTACATAAATGCACTAGAACTATCACATAATATGTATTGATTTCATTCATATAAAAAAGGAAAAGGGTTAGTAAACATAAGATATTACTTAAATGTGGTAATGTTTGAACTTCAGTTACAATAATATTTGAAGGATCTAGAATATTTGAATCCTCTTCATAAAAAGCTCATTATTGCCAGTCAATAACTGCTATGAAAACAGAAATGTATTTACTTAATTTCATACAAGATGAAGTATAAATCTAGAAATAATTATATCTGCTGAAGAATTTGTCTCCAAAACATTGCTAACAAGAAATTTCAGACAGGTTCTTTCAGAGTGAATTTAAATCAATAATTTAATAATTAATCTTAATAACCAACTACACTAAAAGCATTAGAAGATAGAAAAAATAGTTTTAAAGTCATCCTGAGATGCTTGTTTATAATTTTAATAACAGGGAAAATATGAGAAAAGAATTTTATACATTGACACTCTGCAAAAATATTCTTCTCTTCAATGTACCAGCAAATAGAAGTGTTAACAAAATATTAAACACCCCCTAAATTACATCAGTATGCACAAAACAATAACATTTACCTGCTATTGGCTTTCATAACCTTTCCGCCCCTTTCACAAAGTTCCCAGCACCTTAGAAAAGGAAATGTAATGAGAGCAATCCAGAAATAATAATAGAGGCTAACTTCTCTAATAAGATGTATTAATTAAAATAGAGTTCATGTCATGTTAAATAGTGGAAGACAGTAATAAAACTTTATCAGTATTATTTAACATGGTACCAAATATCCAGTATGCATAATCAGGGGGAATATATGGAAACATCATACACTTGAATTAATATGATCATTAGTTATGTTTTAGTATTTTAACATACAAAATGCCTGTAAAGAAAACTACTAGAAATAATGGCAAATATATAATGTTTCAAAGATACATAGTCAAGACAAAATTAATTTCATTTTTATTTGATAGCTGTGAACATGGAAACAAGTTAAATTTCATTATGATAATATAACTTAATGAAAAGGAATTATGTTCTATTATTAGCATAAATGCAGAACAAATTATGGTCTGGAATCTTGAAATGTTGTAGAACTACCTAAGAACTGTCTCCACATGTGAAAGCTTCTCTTTATTACCACCTGCAGAGACAAAGGAGACTCTCTCCTAGAAATTACTAATCTTTGAATTTTGAGAACTTTTGCTTCTTCAAAGCATTCATGCCTTTGCATAAAGCTTGTGCTCAGGTGTTTGGAATGCAAAGTATATTTATTTTTTATCAAATATTGTAATCAGAGTTAAAAAGAAAGTCACAAAACAAGCACATATTTATACAATCACTTACCTTTTAGTCATTAATAATCCTATTTTTTAAATTTTAGCCTTCAATATTTCAACATTAAAAATAGATATTGAAAATTACACCAAAAGTCACATTCTTTTCACTATAGAATGATATTTAAATGTAATTTCTCAAATATATACATAAAAGGAATGGAGAGATGGAGTGACGGTTAAGAGCACTTGCTGAGTTTGACGCCAAGCACTCACCTTGGTTGCCTCACAACCCCTGTAACTCCAACTCCAGGGGAGCCAATACCCTCTTCTAGCCTTCATAAGTCACACACAAGTGGAATACACATACACACACACAAACATAAACACACATACATAAATATTTTAAGAAAGAAAAATATACATGCATGAGTGTACACGCATAGGTAGAGATAGATTTGTTTTAAAATAAAACACTACATAGATAAAAATGTCTTCATATGAATGCAATTGCCTTCTTTGAGAGCTCTTTCACAGAGTTTAGAATACTGATTAGATCATACAACCGCTTTGATTTGATATTCTTTCAAAGAGGAAAATGTTTACCAAGACAAAGTTTATCATCCATGTGAGGTATATATCAAAACAACTGAGATAGTAATCTGAAAGGTCTCATCATGAATATCAATAAATAACTAAGGTGATGTATATGCTAGTAATAGCTTTATCATGCCATAGCTCATAATGTACAAAAATATCCCATTATATCCCATACACACATAAATTATGATTTGTCAATTTGAAATCATACAAATACAAAAATTTTACAATTATAACTGTTTTAAATGGGAAAAAGACCATGATTTACTAGTTCTTCAATGCACTGAGTAATATTGTATAACTGCAAACCTACGGCAGTCAGGGGAATGTCCTAAGAACAAATTCTCCTCACAGTTCTACTCCACCGTGTACTCATGTTCCCATTCTTTCAGCTCTCATGTACTGCCTCGTTCCTCTGAGCCAGGCCCCTGTTTCTATTCCTCCACTAACAAATCTTTCATTAGCTAATATTCTGCACCTGACCCTTTCACATGAGTCTAACAGCAAAGGAAAGGAGTCTGTTAAGACACCTATCTTGAAATTTGTGCGGCAATGAACACAGCTTTTGAAAATGACTTTATTAACATGCCAGCAAGGTAATTCCTAGTTAGACAAGTTACTCCTGTTTCTCTTTGCAACTGTACAGGAATACACAGCCAGGAAGTTCTCACATATGCCGGTATTACAGCCTGATCAGAAACAAGTTCCTGTGAAGTCCACCTACATACATGGAAAACCTGAGGTTTGCCTCAGATATGACTGGTAAACTGCTACAACTGTGGAGATAGGCGTCATTGTCATTATTGTTAATAAAAGTGACGATGATGACAATGATGATGATAACGATGCTGAATTTCCACTTTATGTTTAGTACATTGAGTGGTAAACATGAAGTTACAATATGCTCTCAACATTGCTTTGTTATATAAAATTTGCTTATGAACTTTTCTGTTTTACCCTGGAATACATATTGTCACTTCACACACAAGAATGTTGACTTATAAAATTACAATAAATTAGACTTCTGCTTGATGGTTGTTATATTTGAAGTGTCTTGGCAGTGTTGTTAATGTCTCAATTTATTGTATTCTTTAAATAATTAAGACAGAATTAGTAGAGGGAATAATACAGAGATTTACAAAGTAAAACATATATGACCTGTGATAAGACAATTGTTCTATGGGTTTCAATAAAATATGAAAACAACAAAGGCACCTCCTCACTTACTCAACTTCCTAATGAACAACAATAAAATGACCAACCTCTTTGGAGAATACAGCTTAGAAAACAAAGTATCTCCACATGTGGTATAGAAATTTAATTTTGAAAAGGAAGCCCCTGCTCACTGTGCACTTCCATGTTGCTATTTATGAGGACATACATTCTTAGTTATATTTAACTCCAGTGACTATTTCTAGTCACATTATATTATTACGTTATTTCAGAGATTGGTGGCTATATGCTTGGATTTTTTTGTTGTTGTTGGTATAGTCTATAACCAAGGTATTTAGTTAGACTTAAGGTATCTTTATCTCAGAATTTGGATGGCAGAACTAGACATTTTTATGAAACCTTCAGCCATTTCATGGAGGTAGTAAATAGAAAACTCAATTACAGGCACATAGATATATCAATATTTAGTTCAATCTATAAGGAAATTTCTGGGCTGAATAAGACTTAAGTGGTTGTTTCCACTAAAACAAAAATAAGGCACAGAGAGAAAGGGAGTGAGTGAGCTAGAGTAAAAAAGAGACAGAGAGGGAGATATATAATTGTACTGAAAAAATCAAAAGAATATGATGCTCTTTATAGTTTGTATGAAAATAAAGCAATGTCTAGCTGCTATTCTGTTTGCTTTTGGTGCCACTTCCTGGACAATTATATATCTTTTTGGTTACCTTATTTAACTATATTTTTCTTTTAAATACAAATTTAAAACACAAATACAAATACAAATTTGAATCTTTGTTTTGTGAATTCTGATTAAATTATCAATGTGAAGTGGTAAACACTAGGTATTAGTCTGAATCCATAGTGCATTCTCCCATGTAAATAAAGACATATAAGTAACTTATTAAGATCAACACTGAGCTTGTATACAGGGACTTAATAAGTACAAATCAAATCAATAAAAGAACTCAGGACATTTAGCCTGGATAAGAAAAGTATCAGCAGAGAACTTGATAGCTGTAATTTACTATCTGACAGTGTCATGAACAACATATGGGAATCATTTCATATACTTTAGAAGTCAATAAAACAAAGGAATAAAACTTAAGGCAGAGAAAATTTTCAATACATTGATTTATTTTCTAACAATAACAACTGACCATCATGGAATAGACTCTCTTGCACACAAATACCCTGTTAGCATCATCTGACAGGACATTACCGAAGGGATGGTAAGATCTCATCTCTCAAGCTCAGACCTTCTTTACGCTATAGTGATTCTATTGTGGCATATTCTACTTTGATTTTTCATCTGTGATGTTCAAATGTTTTTCCCAAAAGAACTCTCTGCAGAAACTGTGATGTCTCTTTCCTACCCAACAGTGAAATGCTTTTAGCCAAGCATTTATAAACAGCAGAATATACCTATTTCACCTCAACCTTCTGGAACAAAAACATGTGATTCCCTAATTCTGCAAACTGATAGAAAAGTACTGTTGTGCTAACCCTCCTTACATATCTCCAATTCTTTTAAGTTTTTATTTTATTTTACTTTGCCAGAAGCTCATACACTATGTTTCTAAAATGCATAATAGCTTGAGTCTTTCTTTCCTCTTCAAATGGATTTCTGCTGTTTCATTTAACATCCTTGGAAGAGATCAAACATCATAAGTAGTCAATTGTTTTATCTTGCTTGAACACTTTTTAAAATTGATTGACATCAATGACAGGATAGCCCATTGGAATTAAGTAATTGAATAGCTGTTCACTCTTCATACTGTAGACCTGGAGCTTATCTTTAAGGACTACTTTAATTTCTAAAATGAGCACAACAAGCCAGACATGGTAGCATAAAGTTTTAATATCAGCACTCAGGAGGCAGAGGCAGGAGGATCTCTGAGATTCAGGCCAGCCTGGCCTATATAATGAGTTCCATGTCAATTGTGGCTGTAGGGAGACTCTGACTCAAAAATATCAAAATAATAAATAAATAAACACAACAAAATAATGAATAACAAAACTTCCTGAGAATGCATGCAGCCTAATGAAAGCATTTCACACTTGGGATCACTCATTCAGCGTACTTTCACTACGCATGCTCATGAGGCCTAGAACATTACTGAAGAAACTGGAATGATTAAATAATAGTGCCATTGTTACTGCCTGTGACTGCATTCCTTATTGTAGGAAATCTGCATGTGTGGTCTACCTTAACAACAATAAGGAGTTGATGAAAGTGTCTGCAAATGGTGAAGTTCTAATCATTTTAGCTTTTAAGCTTTTCATGTCCAAGTCTTTGAAAACACACCCTTCTGTTGAAAATGAAAATGTTGCTTCAGGATTAAGATGGAAAGCAGTTTCTCTCATGAAGATGAAGCTACAATATCTAGAGTATTTGTTATAAAATGTAGACCACTGTGTCCTTTCTGCTCCATACCTCAGGAGTGACTTATTTCCTGTGCCTGAGGTGGGGTCACTTTGACATAGTTTTTAGATAGCTACTGCAAGCCTAAAAGATCTTCTTATCAAGGAAGACCATAGTGGAGGTTGTTTCTAAAATAGTCTCTTAAAATAACTAATATATATTTTTAATTTTTTATTGAACTTTTGTACATTTCACACAACAGTTCTTAATCAAATTTAGATCCCCTTCCCTGTCTATGCCTCCACCAGTAGACATTATGTATTCTGCCATACATGTTAAGTCCTATCCAGTCAAACGTTTGTACCCAGATGTCCTTTAGAGCAAGTTCATCCACTGGATTCTAGTCAGTCTATCAAGAGGTCATTGATAAAGCCTACTCTCCCTCCCCCAGTAGTAATCAGTCTCCAATAGTTCCCAGACTAGAGCCAATCTGACACATTTTTCCCTTACTCCATTCTGGTCCTTTGTCTGATTGGGTCCTGTGCTTGATGCCACCATTTCCACAAGTGCAAATGTGCAAGGTTCCAGTGACTTCAAAGCCTCTGCTTCCCTGCATTCATAAATGAGCCCTGACTCTTATAGTCTTTCTTCTCCCTCTTCTACAATGGTCCCTCAGCTGTGGGTAGATGAGGTTTAATATAGGAATCGTATCCAGGGACACACACTCTGCAGTCTCTTATTCTTTAAAACTTGGCCAGTTGCGGCCTTCTGCTTGCATCACACTCTGTTGTTCTGCGATGTTCCGTAAGCCTTAGGTTGTAAGGGTTCAACTGTGGATATGTCCCTTATGACTGCACATCTTTCACACATATATTCTCTGTATCTGACCAGTTAGGGGATTCTGCGGTAGCCTCTATCTGTTGCAATAGAAGCTTCTTTGATGGGTGGTGTATAGTATAGATGTCTGTAAATATAAGGATCCATATTTAATGTACAGTAAGAAATTTCAAGTGTCTAGAGTTATGAGAGAGATAGGCTTTTCTGTAGGATCCATTACCTCTCCAGCAATGTGTATTTGGCTGTGTTACAGTGCTACTCATAAGCTCACTCCCATTCAGAGTGCTTTAAAACCAATTAGATAGCTGTTGATTTCCTCCCAGTTAACAGGGCCCCTACTGCACCAAAAGAGGAGTTTGCTGTGCCAGTCATTATGATTATTAGGTTTTAGGGCTGAGTTGGACCATTGGTTGATTTTTCTTTTTTCACAGCTATGAGAGGTAAACTTCAGGTAGAAGGCTTACAGGTTAGTTCCTGTTCCATTATTCCAAGTCCTATGTCAGAAGTATGCTCTGGCTTCAGCAGTAGGGTCTTACCTTTGAGTTCTGGGAGATAACCAAGGACTCCGGCAATAGCCTTTGTCATTTTGGGGGTCTCTTGGATTATTCTGATCAGTCACATGTGGTGAGGTCTCTCATGTTTGTCATGATGTTACTTATGATACAGCACCCAGGTATACACATTAACTAATGTTCACAGTATATGTATGTCTCAGGGAGTCCGTGAGCCAACACATTTTCCTCTGGCTTCCCTAGGCCTCCAAGAAACATTCATCTCTACTCCCTTGCCCCTCATCTGATCTCCCTCCCAAGTCCAAGTGCCTGCATTATCCCTCCCTCCTCCCAGTATCACTCACTTTCCACCATACTCCTTTCCTCATTTTCCTCCTATCCCAACATGACCTTGTGAATGTTCCTCCCTCCTCCCCTCCTAGTGAAATAGTCTAATTTCCCCACCTCCTTCTGGTAACATCTGTTCTCTATTATTCCCCTCTTCAGGGTTCTTTCTTTCCCTTTACCTCCACATTTCCTTTCCAGTCTCCTGGCTCCTGGTATAACATGAGGATAGAGACTCACATATAAGGGACTGCAGCTATGATCCACAAATGAGGGAGAAACAGGCCACTTGTTTTTTTCTGAGTTTGTGTTACTTCACTTAGTATAAAACTCTCTAGCTCCTTCCATTTACCTGCAAATTTCATAATTTCATCTTTTCTTATTGCTGAGTAGAACTCATTTTTGTGTAAATGTATCACATTTTCATTATCCTTTTGTCAGTTCAGGGACATTTAGGTTGTTTCCATTTCGCAGCTATTGTGAAGAGAGCAGAACAAACATGAATATATGGGCATCTCTACGGTATGATGAGTCCTTTGGATAGTTGCCAAGGAGTGGTATACCTCGATTAGATGGTGGATTCATTTCTAGTTTTTGGAGAGTTCTCACTGCTTTCCATAGTGGCTGCAGGATTTTGTTTTCCCACCAGCAGTGAATGAGCAATCTTTATCCACTTTCTTACCAGCATGTGGTGTCTTTTCCTCTTGATTTTAGTCAGTCTGGCTGGGGTAAGATGAAATTATAAAGTGGTTTTTAGCTGCATTTCTCTAATTACTAAGGATGTTGAGCACCTTTTAAAGTGTTTCTTGCTGTTTTTAATTCTCTGAGAACTCTCTGTTAAGGTCTATTGCCCATCTTTGTACTGGGTCATTTTTTTTCTTTTTTCTGTTTTTTTTTTAAGTTCTTTGTATATTCTGAATATTAATCCTCTGTCAGATGTGTAGCTGGTAAAGATTTTCTCCCACTCAGTGGGTTTCTTATTCACTGCCTTGTTAGTTTCTTTTGTTGTTGTAGAAGCTTTGTAATTTAATGAAGTCCCACTTAGTGTTGATCTCAGTGCCTGAAAAGCTGATGTCTGATTTAGAAAGTCCTTTCCTAAACCTTAGAGCATATTGCCTATGTTTCCTTCCAACAGTTTCAGAGTTTCAGGTTGTATATTGATGTCTTTGATCCAGTTGGAATTGACTTTTCTTCAGGGTGAAAGATAAGGGCCCAATTTCATTCTTCTGCAGATGGAAATCCAGTTTTGCCAGCATCATTTGTTGAAGTTACTGCCTTTACTCCATCGTGTGTTTTTGGCACCTTTGTTGAATATAAGGTTTATTTCGAGATTTTTTTTGAGTCTATTGTGAAAGGGAGTGTTTCCATGTACTCCTGGTATATAGAAAGGCTACTGACTTTTGTACATTAAGTTTGTAATGTACACTGCCACTTTACTGAAAGTGTTAATCATTTCTAGTTTTCTGGTAGAATTTTTGGTGTCTCTTAGATATAATACCATATCATCTGCAAATAGTGATAATTTTACCTCTTCTTTTCCAGCTAGTACTTTAATTTCCTTATTTTGTCTTATTGCTGTTGCAAGAACTTCAAGCACTATATTGAAAAGGACTGGAGGTAGTGTACAGCCCTGTCTCTTTCCTGATTTTAATGGGAATGCTTCCGTTTTTTCTCCATTTAGAATGATATTGGTATGGGTTTGTTGTCTATAGTAATACTTCAATTATGTTGAGGTATGTTTCCTCCAGACTCATTCCTTCTAGAATTTTTAACATAAATGCACATTGGATTTTGTCAAAGTTCTTTTCTGCATCTATTTAGATGACCATGTGTTTTGGGGGCTCAAGTCCATTTATATGTTTCATGACACATATATTGAAGCATCCTTGCATCTCTGGAATGAAACCAACATGATCATGGTGGATGGATGATCACTGTGATGTGTGTCTATATGCATTTTATGACTTTTTTGAGCATCTTCGCATCTATGTTCATTAAGGATTTGGTCCTATAGTTTGGTTGTTGTTATTGTGTCTTTACCAGGTTTGGTATTAGAGTGATACTGGCTTCATAGAAGGAGTTTGGGAGTTCCTCATCTGTTTCTATCTTTTTGAACTATTTAAGTAATATAAGTTGTAGATCTTCTTTGAATATATGATAGAATTCTGCTGTGAATCCATCTGGGCCTGGCCTTTTTTTTTAGTTGTGAGTTTTTATATTACTGTTTCAATTTCCTTAATGTTATAGGTCTGCTTAAGCTGTTGATCTCTTCTTGGCTTAACTTTGGTGGTGTCAATGACTTCTGAAATTCATCCATTTCTTTCAGATTTTCAAATTTAATGGAGTACAGATTTTTAAAGTATTCCCTTATGAGGCTCTGGATTTTTTTGG
>NW_008343959.1:1792071-1816236 GCF_000622305.1 Nannospalax galili
GTCGTGCTCTTTAGCACAGACTGGCCTTGAACTTACTATGCATCTCCAGCTGGCTCAAAAGGCCCACTGATGAAATAGTGGTATAAATGTTATGTTGGGGGAGTGGTTAAACAAAACACTTCTAATTAGATTTAACGCCCACTCCACAAATGGATCCTATACTTGGCACTGTTATTTGGGCCCAAAGCCTATGGTTAGCTAGGTAATAGATCCAAAGGAAGATTCTTCTACTATTATTCTGCTAAATGGACACAGTATTGAACTGATTACTGTTGAATTATTGTCATACCCATAGATTAGTGAACCTCCAAACCCTCATTACAGAAGCTTCTTTTTGCATAGATGAAAATTAACACAGAAACCCATAACTGGTCAATGTGCAGAGAATAAAATACTATAGAGAGCCAAGCCCTAAATGGGTCACCTGCATTACACCCCTCACTCAGAGGCACTAGAATGATTGAAAAGAGGGGGCAGAAAGAATTTTTTATTTTTTAAATATTTTATTTATTATTTTTATTTTATGTGTATGTGTGTATTGCCTGCCTATACGTAAGTGCACCAATGTCGTGCAATGCCCATGGAATCAAGAAGAGGCTGTTGGATCCCCTGGAACTGGAGTTACAGACCATTTTACCTTCCATGTGGGTGCTGGGATTTGAATCAGGGTCTTCTGCAAGAATAACCAGTGTTTTGAACCACTGACCCATCTCTCCAGCCCCCAGCATAAAGATTTTTTTGAGCCAGAGGTGGTAATTAATGCAACCAAACTGTTTTTAATACACAAGATGGTAGTTATACATATGAACTCACATTAGTAGAGACAGTATATTTAAGACCTGTACAGACTAAAGTCAGAAAAAGTCTCAGCATAGAGGGTGAAGGTGGGTATGAAATTCCACCTCTAGCTCAGGAGCAATTTGTAATTGATAGGTACTGGGAGAGGGAGTGTGATTTTTTAAAGGGTATGACTCCTGGTCATTCTCCAGGGGATACACCCAGACCCAACAGTACTTTGTCAACACAAACTGGACTAGAAGGGTTTTTTTAAAAAGAGGACATGAGGCTGTAGAGATTACTCAGTGCTTAAGAGCACTGGTTGCTCTTTCGGAGGGCCCAGGTTTAATTCACGGCATCTACATGGTGACAACAATCCATAACTCCAGCTGAGGTGATCTGAAGCCCCCTTCTGACCTCCATGGACATTGCATGACACAGGTACACTTATACACATGCAGGAAATATGCTCATACACATAAAATAAAAATAATAAGTAATTTAAAAAATTATTTATTTAATAACTACATACTTTGAAGAAGCATTTCATTACAACAGAACTGACATATTCAATAACAATTTCCAGAGCTAAGATGCATCTCTTTCAAAATTGGCTATAAATGTTTAGGTTTACAGTTGAATTAATACAGTTATATAATATTATACTCAGTATAAACCCTATAAAATATAAAATTAAATTAGGTTTTAAACTTTAAAAAAGATCTATATTTCCTTATTAAAATACACAATTTCATACAGAAAAATTCATTTTTAATGCAATTAACGCTAAGATTTTTGCACATGTGTTTTCTTATCTCTATATATCTAATTAATACTAGTCACAGTCAGTTACTTTCTGAGATCCTTGGCATCTGAGCAAGGATATAAAGTTATCAGGTACATTTCAATGGCAATGTTTTTCACTTCTACTAATTATCAAGGAGGAAATTTTTATTTTGAAGAATTATTATTTTTGAATTTTTTAAAAAATTAGTAACCTCATGATTAGAAGAAGCATTTCATTACAGCCTTAACATATTCAGTAACACACTCCAGAGAAAGGATACATCTCTTTCAAAAGTGGCTCTAAGTTTTAGGTTCACAGTTGAATTAATATGGTTATATAATATTGAACTCAGTATAAACCCTGTAACACGTAAAATTGAATGAGTTTTTATCCTTTAAAAGAAGATCTCCATTTCATTTTAAAATACGCTTTTTTAACATTTTTTTTTCAAACTTGGCTGTACATTTCTAGATTTACAGCACATGTGTCTTTAATTGCTATGTATCTGATGATTACTAGACACAGTTGGTTACACTCAAATCCTTAGTACCTGAGTATGGATATAAAGTCATTAGGTAGATTTCACTACTAATGTTTATCGCTTCTACTATTTAACATGAAGTAAATTTTTATGCTTCCTCCTCAAATATGTATTTTTTTAAATTTGTTGATTTTTCTGTGTGTATATCATACAAACCATCCCACACAATCTTATTCATCTATATACCCTCTTCCCAAGTGGCACCCTCCCCTAGCCTCCCACCTCCCACATACTGGAGCCCATATACACCGTCATCCCTGTTACTGTCCACTATGTTGTCAACACCCCCAGCCATTCTCCAGTGCTTGTCTTTCTGCTGAAACTAGTCAAGCTATCTAGAGAACCTTGTTTTAGGAACATCAGCTGTTCCTCATCTACAAGGAATCAGTTGTCAATATTCCTTTCGATAAGATTTGGGGTCTGCTGTTCATTTTCCCAGTTCTATGCTGGATTACTGTCTGGAAGTCTCCTGTGCCACCTTGGACAATAACTCAAAGGAAGGTATCTCCTGTCTGGCATGTTTCTTGTTATATAGCCATTAGCTATACATATGGACTCTTAAAAATTATATTGACCCAATTAATTTTTGGTTATACTTTACTTTTGGGTTTTTAAGACCCTACAGTTGGCCCAAATAAAACAATTTATTTTTACTCTTAAGGTCGTTTGAGGATCTGTTCCTCAGGGGTAACATGGTCTTGGGAGGAGCCCCTGGCTCCTTTCTTTTACCAGTTCCGTCTATGTGAAGATAAGTCAAAGGTCCTGCTCAACCATGCCTGGCTTTGCTTGGAAGCATGGAGGAAATGATTTGTCTGTGTTGACCCTCCTCTTTGTTGACTGGACACTGGTTCAAGTCCATTTGGTGGGGTCTGCTTGGCCATTACAGGACATTTTGAGAGATGCTCACAGTCCCCTGGAACTAGTTGACCTCGGAGGGCAAGGAACAAAAACTGTCCTTTATGTCCTTCTGACCAAATTAGTACAGACCTCAAAGTATGTCTGTTAAACATCCAAGAATGTTAGTTCCACCAGTCTTGTACTTTTAATTACTATGTTCCAAGTGGTTAGTTCCACCAGTCTGGTACTTTTAATTACCATAAGCCATGTAGGTAGAGCTTGGGCAAAGACCAAACGCTCTCAGATAAACTTTGCCTAGGCATATATTACATTCTTTGATCTGGCTGTATATATAATTTGTCAGTAGGTTATTGGCCTAATATGGTTCCCTCTGGGTTTCTAAAAATAACTAGGCATTGTTTATCTCTCACATTGTCTAACCCTTCCAACATGGTTTCCCCATTTAAGGTCCCCCTTTTTTTCCATTTATCCCTTAATAATACCCTTCTCCTATGGTCCCTCCTCTCTTGAGCTCCTTCTTTCCCTTTATCCCCTAGGTTCCTTGTATAACCTTCCCTTCCTCCTCCCCTTAAAATAACACCATTATTATACCTATTTCCCTGGTTAACACCTGTTTTCTACTGATCCTCTCCTTCAGATTCTTTCTTTTACTCCCTGGTTCCTCTTCATTACCCTGGTTCCTATAGTTATGTCTGGATATATATTCACTTATAAGGATTTGGTGCTAGGATCCACATATGAGGGAGAACATAGGCTGTATTTTTTTTTCTTTTTTTCTGAGTCTGTGTTAATTCACTTAGTATAACAAATCCATTTACCTACAAATTTCATGATTTCACCTTTCTTTACTGCTGAGTAAATTCCATCATATAAATGAACCACATTTCCATTATCCACTCCTCAGTTGAGGGACACTGAGGTTGCTTCCATTTCTTAGCTATTGTGAAAACAGCAGCAACAAACATGGATGTACAAGTGTCTCTGCAATACTATGAATTTTTTGGGTACATGACAAGGAGTGGTAGAACTGAGTCAAATGGTAGGTTCATTTTTAGATTTGAAGAGTTCTCCACACTGCTTTCCATAGGGGTTGAATAAGCTTGCAGTCCCACCAGCAGTGGATATGTGTTCCCCTTTCCCCACATCCTCTCCAACATTTGGTATAGTTTGTTCTCTTGATGTTAGCCAATCTGACGGGAGTAAGATGAAAAAGTGGTTCTAATTTGCATTTGCCTTATTATTAGTGATGTTGAACATCTTTTAATATGTTTCATAGCCATCTTTATTTCTTCTTTTGAGAACTCTGTTCAGCTCCTTAGCCTATCTTTCTTCGTTGGGTTACTTCCTTTCTTGATACTTTGATTTTTGAGTTTGTTATAAATTTTGAATGTTAAACCTCTGTCGGATGTGTCATTGTTGAATATTTTCTCTCATTCTGTAGGTTTTCCCTTCCTTGGTTCCTTCTTTTGATGTACAGAAGCTTTTTAGTTTAAAGAGGTCCCATTTGTTGATTCTTGACCTTGTTTGCTGGGCAGTTGATGTCCGGTTTAGAAAATCCTTTCCTGCACGTATACCTTGTAGGTTATTGCCAATGTTTTCTTCTAACCATTTCTGAGTTTCAGGCTTCACATTGAGGTCTTTGATCCATTTGTAGGTGACTTTTTTGCAAGATGAAAGATAGGGGTTTAGTTTCATACTTCTACAGGTGGAGATCCCGTTTGCCAGCACCATTTGCTGAACATGCACCTTTCCTCCAGTGAGTGTTCTTGGGTCCTTTGTCAAATATCAGGTGGCTGAAATTGAATGTACTATTATTTGGGTCTTCAATTTTGTTCCATTGATCTATGTGTCTATTTTTGTGCCAGTGCCATGTTGTTTTTATGACAATAGGTCTGCAATACAGTTTAATATCTGGTATTATAATCCCCCAAGCATTTCTCTTAGTGCTCAGGGTTGCTTTGGTTATCCAAGGTCTCTTGTGCTTGCATATGAATCTTAGGATGGTTTTTTCCAATTCTGTGCAAAATGTCATGAGGATTTTGATTGGCATTACATTGAATCTATAAATGGCTTTTGGTAGGATGGCCATTTTCACAATATTAATTCTTTCATTCCATGAGCATGGGAGGTCCTTCCATCTTCTGATGTCTCCCTCAATCTGTTTCTTTAGTTTAGTTCCAGGAATACTTTTGTTCCTTTCTTAATTTCTCCTTTGACCCATACATCATTCAGGTGTGTGTTGTTTAATCTCCATGTGTTCATGTGGTTACTGGGGATTCTTCTGGTGTTCATTTTAAGCTTTATTGCATTGTGGTCTGATACAATGCATGGAATTGTTTCAATCATTTTGTATTTGTTGAGGTTTGCTTTCTGCCCCAGTACATGGTCGATTTTGGAGACGGTTTCATGGGGCCCTGAATAGAAATTATATTCTTTGTGCTTGGGTAGAATATTCAGTGGATGTCTGTTAGGTCCATCTGATATATGGTATTGTTTAATAAAGATGTCCCTCTGTTAATTGTCTGTCCTGTTTACCTATCTAATGGTGATAATGGAGTATTGAAGTTCCCTTCTATTAATGAGTTGGGATTAATCTGTGTCTTTAAGTACTATAGTATTGTTTTTATGAAGTTGGGTGCACCAGAGTTTGGTGAATATAAGTTCATGATTGCAATATCTTCTTGTTTTATTGTTCCTTTGATCAGAATGAAGTGGCCCTCTTTGACTTTTCTGATTAGCTTTATTTTAAAGTCTATTTTGTCAGATATTAGAATTGCAACGCCTGCTTTTTTCTTAGTACCATTGGCTTTTTTTCCACCCTTTCACCTTAAGGTAGTGCCTGTCCTTGAAAGTGAGATGAGTTTCTTGCAGACAACAAAAAGATGGGTTTTGTTTCTTAATCCATTCAACTTGTCTGTGTTTTTTGACTGTGGAGTTCAGTCTGTTAATATTTAAAGTTATTAATGAAAGATGAGTATTGAATCCTGCCATTTTTATTTCTTTTTACATTCTTGATATAGCATATACTTTTCCACAGTTATTCCTTCATTGAATTTCTTTCTCTCACCCCTTGTGTATCATTCTGTTCCTTTCTTCAGCTTTTTATATTGCTTTAAGAACTCTCTGAAGGGCTGGTTTGGTGGGCATGAATTTTTTCAGCCTATTTATGTCATGGAAGATTTTTCTTTCCCCTTTTACTATAATAGACATTTTGGTTGGGTAAAGTAATCTAGGCTGGCATCTGTGGTCATTTAGAGCTGGGAATACTTCGGTCGAGGCTCTCTGTCTTTCATAGTTTGCACTGAAAAGTCAGCTGTAATCCTGATGGTTCTTCCTTTACATATGATTTGTTGTTTATCTTTTGCAGCTTTCAGTATTGTTTCTTTGTTCTGAACGTTCAATGTTGTTACTATGATATGTGGTGGAGAGTTTCTTTTCTGGTCCTGTCTACTTGGTGTTCTATATGCTTCTTATATTTGTATGGGTGTGCCGTGGAGAGTGGCGGCTCTGGGCCAAGAGGTTAGGCCCCGTGTCTGGGGTCTCAAGACAAGAAATGGGCCTGTACCCAGGCTAGGAGGAGAGACTAGGCCCCAGGGGAGCTGGGAGGGTGAAATGATCTGGGGGAGTCAAGGCTTGCTGGGTGTGTTTGACTTACCCAGGAAGTTGCTGGTACCAAGACACTGGAGGCTGTGCAGCCCAAGAAGTAAAGGGATATGAGGGCAGAACCTTGTCGAGAGAGCTCCTGGGGACCAGGAAAGGTGCTGGCACCAGGCTGCCCAGAGGCTGTGCATCCTAGGGAAGTAGAGGGAAGTGAGGGCCGGGGGAGTCAAGGCTTGCTGGGTGTGTTTGACTTACCCAGGAAGTTGCTGGTACCAAGACACTGGAGGCTGTGCAGCCCAAGAAGTAAAGGGATATGAGGGCAGAACCTTGTCGAGAGAGCTCCTGGGGACCAGGAAAGGTGCTGGCACCAGGCTGCCCAGAGGCTGTGCATCCTAGGGAAGTAGAGGGAAGTGAGGGCCAATAAATTGTTTTTAAAGAGAGGGTATGGATAGGGTGTGGGCATAGGTCTGAGAGGAGATGGGGAGGGAGATAAAGATGATCAAAATACATTGCATGAAACTCTTTTTTATTGGATTTTTTTCTATTTCATATGCAACATCTTAAGCCTCATCTTATTGCCCTTTCCAATTGGCACCATCCTATAACCCATGCCCCTTTGGGTTTCATGCCTTCTGTTATTTGTTTGGGCCTATCAAGTCAAGTTAGTGTCCCCTGATATCCCTCAGTGAAAGTTCATCGACTAGTGTCTACTCAGCCTATGTAGAATAACACTTAAGATAGGATTTTCCTCACCCAAACTTACAGGCTTCTGGGACATTGTACATGTGAACTTAAAGCAATGGTGTATGAAATTTCTTAAGGAATCAGTAATCAGTCTCCAATTGTTCACAGATTAGACCCAGCCCTCAAGACATTTGTCTAGCTTCATTCTGGGTCCTTGTCTGATTGAGTTGGCATGGCTCCTTTGCTTGATGCCACCATTGCAACAAGTTCACATGTGCAAGCTTTCAGTGGCTTGAAAGCCTCTGTTTCCTTATGTTCATGGACCAGCCCTGGCTTTTACAATCTTTACATCCCTTCTTCAGCAACTGTCCCTGAGCCATGGGTAAGAGAGGTTTGATATAGTAGTCATATACAGGGAAATACACTCTGCAGTCTCTTATTCTTTAGAAAAATTGGCCAGTCATGGTATTTTGTGTGCATCACACTCTATTGTATAAGAAAACTTCACAATGAGAGTTGAGGGATGAACTAGTTTTCTCTCCACTCTCATTCAGCTTCATTCCATGAGTATTAGGTTCCACTGTAGTTATGTCACTTAGGGCTGGATATCTCTTAGATTTATAGTCTCTGTGTCTGACCACTTGTGGGATTCTGCAGTAGCCTCCATCTTTTGCAGAAAGAAATATTTTTGATGAGTGGTGTATGGTATACTTGTGTTTAAATATAAGGGTTCATATTTAGCATATTGTAAGAAATTCCATTTGTCTTGAGATATGATGGAGATAGGGTTTTCTCTAGGATCTATGACTCTCATATTCCTGGAAGATACTATGCAACCTGCCAAGGGAGAAAATCAATCAGTGGTCCAACCCAGACCTAAAATCCCAAAACCATAATGACCAGCGCAACGAACTACCTCTCTTGGTGAAGTAGTTGTACTATTGTCTGGGGGTAATCAACAGTTACCCAGTTGGACTTAAAACCCTCTCAATATGGTTGAATTCACTGTTGGCAGTGTAAACACAGCCAAATACGCATGGATGGAAAGGCCAAACTTTGTGTATTTTTTAATATAAGCATATCATTTGCGATGTAGTGTGTTATAGATGATATTTTATTTGATAACTTCCAGAAACTTTAATTACAGAAACTATTATTCTTTATATCAGGTGCATTCTATATTTATTCTCTTATATTATAAGACATCACCTTTCTGCCTTTTAGAAAAGAGCATATTAAGTCACATGTATGTAGTGTGTGTGGTCACCAGCTCCATGCTCTACCCTTCCCTCTCTTAGGCCTCCTGGTCATGCTTATTGGAACCCTGCCTTGTCTCACTCACTGTTGCAGTCATTCAAGATCCAAGTACTGCCAAAGGCTCTTATCAGACAGAAAGCAGCAGGGGGAGAGAGGGGAGAGGAGAGAGAGGGGAGAGGAGAGAGAGAGAGAGAGAGAGAGAGAGAGAGAGAGACTCCAAGATGTGGCACCTACTGAGATAGCAGGAAAATTCCACATATAATTTCTAAGAACTTGAAGACAGATGCCCAGATTAATATAAATAATTTCAACAAAATTATCTGTCCTTTGAGGGATTGATGGGTTATTTTAGGTCCTCTACAGAATTATCTTTGACAAAGAACAAGGACTTTAATGTCTGTCATTCTGCAGACCATTTCCAAACCAGTTTTCAAATAACTGGAGCAAGTTTCCTGAAAAGATTGTTTTGTTGTTGTTTCTTAAAAAATCTTTTATTATTTTTGTTTTTTTGTATATGAGTGTATTGCCTGCATGTGTGTAAGTGCATCCATGTTGTGCAATGCCCATGGAGGTCAGAGGAAAGCATCAAATTCCCCTGGAACTGTAGTTACAGACAGTTGTTAGGCACCATGTGGGTGCTGGGAATCAAACCCGGGTCCTCTGCAAGAGCAGTCAGCCCTCTTAACCACTAAGCCATCTCTCCAGCCCAAAAAGATTGTTTTAAAATGCAGTAAATGGTCCTGCTCAAACCATATTGTAAAAATCAAAAACCCATTTCAGGCCAGCTTCTATGATGCTATAAAGTTTTATTTTATTTGGGGGTTTTGTTTTGCTTTATTTTCTGAGACAGGATCTCTGTGTATTGCTGGCTGGTCTGGAACTTACTATGTAGATTAGGTTGGCCTCCATCTCACAAAGATCCCTCCCTTGTCTTTGCCTCCAAAATGCTAGGCTTAAAGGCATGTGCCACCATGCTCCGTAGCTATAAGATTTTGGAGGCATAATTTCAAGACTTGCACATGACAGCACAAACTTCATGCTGAATATTTTCAAAAATGACAAAGCAAATATTTGTTTTCTACAGCCTTGTACTCACAATCTATTAGACATTGCCTTGTACAGAGTATAAGAGTGTAACAGTGCAGAGCTTCACATCTTTTATTTTTTTATTTGGGGGAGTATATGATATGACAGAAAATTTTAAATCTTTTTTAAAAAACTCATTCAGGGCTGGAGAGATGGCTCAGCAGTTAAAATCACTGACTGTTCTTGCAGAAGACCCGGCTTCGAATCCCAGCACCCACATGGCAGCTAACAACTGTCTGTAACTCCAGTTCCAGGGGATCTGACAGTGTCTTCTGTTCTCCACAAGCATTGCTTGACACAGGTGAACTTAGCTACATGCAGGCAATACACGCATACACATTAAAATAAAATACAATAAATAAAATATTTTTTAAAAAGAGTAGCTTAAAAATACTCATTCTTTGTCTATATTCTACATGCATTTAATATATTCTGGTCAACTTACCCCTCTGCCCTGCTGCCCCCAATAGCACCTGCTTTCCTTCCAAGTCCCATTATTTTTATATTTTATTTATTATTTTTATTTTATGTACATGAGTATATTTTGCTTGCATGTAGGTATGTGCAACCCAGTGTGGCAGTGCCCCTGGAGGTCAGAGGAGGGTGTCAGATCCCCTAGAATAGAAGTCAGGGAAAGTTGTTAGTCACCATGTGGGTGCTGGGAACTGAACCTGGGTCTTCTGCAAGAGCATCCAGTGCTCTTATTGCAAATCCATTTCTCCAGTCCCTGCAGCCACTGTGTTTAACCAAGGCTACTCACATGCACATGGATGAGATGCACTCCACTAGAGCAAAAGCAGCTTACCAAGGGTGGCATAACTGAAAATAATGACTTCTGCTACACAGAAACCCTTAGTCAACATCCAGATTCCCTGGGCTGGTGGGGTCCCATGAGTAACTGACCTACTGATGATTGAATGTACACTATCTGTGTCCTGTGAAGGCCCTGTGCCATAACCACAGCTATGTGAGTTTTTCACTTCTTTATATGGTCTATTCAAGCTTTTCCAATAATGATGGGTGGTTTTGCCACTTCATTTGAGCATGACTTTAGTAACTTCTCCACCAACCATATGGTTGGTGAATGAAAGCATTCACCATGATCTGCAGAGACGAAGATGATGGCAAATGACAGAGTTCCAGCTTATGCTGTTGCTTGGTTCATTCTTCCTCTGTATTCCAAGCTTCCTCATAATGGGATTCTGTTTTCATTCTCATTAAAAGAGGGAGTGCTATAGTGTTTATCTTCACATCTTGTATTTTTTATATTGTGCAGTGGGGAGTGAGTCTATGCTTCTGCATAGAATTTTCACTTTCATAAGACTGTTATGTATATAAATGATTCATTCAATTCACAAAATACATTTGTTATTTCACTGAGAGTTTCATACAATGTACTTTGATCATATTCCCCCTCCTCCAGTTCCTCCCAGATCCACCTGCACCTCCTTATTCATCCTAGTTCATGTTCTTTTTTTGCCAATTTTGAATAAAATTATTTTTTCCAAATGCTCCTGAGTGTGAAACCTGTCGTGGAGCATGTTTGACTTACCAGTGGCCAAATGCTTAGTGAAAACTGACTCTTTTAAACTGACATTTTACTAAGTAAAATGTCTTTCAATAATATTTTCATGTTATAATTAAGCATTTTCCACCTTTACATTTCATATCACCTTTTAAAAATATTTTGTTTATTATTTTCATTTTATGTGTATGAGTGTTATGCCTGAATGTGGGTAAGTGCAGTCATATCGTGCAATGCCCGTGGAGGACGAGACTGTTGGATCCCCTGAAACTGGAGTTATGAAAAGTTGTTAGCTGCCATGTGGTGCTTGGATTCAAACCAGGGTCTTCTGCAAGAACAGTGTTCTTAACTGCTGAGCCATCTCTCCAGCCCCCTCATATCAACTTTTATCTTTATAGCTCTCATACCCTATTAGTTGATGTTTATTTATTTGGGTTAATATATGATCATCTTAATTTATTTTATTCATTATTATTGTATGTGTATGACTCTTTTGCCTCCATATACATAAGTGCACCCATGTGTGCAATTCCTGTGGAGGCCCAAAGAAGGTGTTGGATTCCTGGAACTGAAGTTATGGGAAGTTATTAATCACCATGTGCTTAGTCACCTGGGAATTGAACATGGGTCCACTGGAATAGCATCCCGTGCCTTAACCATTGATAGATCCTTTCAGAACCTGATTACATTTTTTTTGGGTCTTTTTGAGAAGGGTGTCCTTGTAGCCTCAGCTGTCCTGGAACTCACTATGTATACCAGGCTGGTCTTGAACTCACAGAGATCCACCTGCCTCTGCCTCCCAAGTGCTGGGATTAAAGGCGTGCGCCACCGCACCCAGCCCTAATTACATTTTTATAGACTATTTAAAGTAAAGGATTTGTTACATGAAATATTAAAATCATAAGCTGTTTCAGATATACACTTTATTAAAATACACGTGTGAGATATGTAACATAAATATATTCATCTTTTAAAATAAGTAAGATTAATGGTACTATATTAAATAACATATTGATTTTTACTAATAAAATTATTAGCTTTAATATATCAGTATATTTAACTAAAATAGATATCATTATTAAAAAAATAGGCTTTCATTAGTATGCAAAATGTTACAGCGATAATATATGTTAAAATCCATTAACTATGCCGAATTTCACTATAATTTATCACAATCATTATTGCTTTATGTTTATATTTTATTGAGTTTTTGTGGTCTCATAATCTCATACATTTTAATAATATTTGACCCCTCCCACCCCCACACCTCTCCTCCTTAGCCCTCCCTTCAAGATTTCTTAAACTAGTTGACTAAATTATGACCATAAAAATTTTAAGATTATGTGCATATTATTTTTGTCTCATCCTTTATATTTAGCAAACTTAAACAGACATCCATTACTTGCTTAGGCTTTCTCACTTTTTCTATCTATTTTGGAAAATATCTGCATGCCCATATCTATTAACATCTTTTACACTCTCATTTTCTTTTTAAATAATTATGAGATATAATAGCATTAACAAATAAATTTTCCGTCAGTTGTGAAATTTCTTTTCCTGGGGATGCTAAGCAATGCTTATTCCCTTGTAAGGTCCTAGTTCCATGCCAATGTTTCATTAAAGTTTTACTGGGGAACCAATGAATTTATAGAGTTTACTTACCGAGATAACAGAAGGGTTGCTGATATGTATGTATAACCTGAGGGTATGCACACTGGGTAGCCTTTACCCAGCATGGGTGATGCCTTCTCTTTCTAGCCTTCCACAGACTGTATACTTTAGACTTCCCTAAATCCTGGAGGCCATGTGTGATTATGATCAAATTACAGACAGTTGGCTGGGAAGAGTGGCTGGATACTCCAGTAAGGGCCCAGTGACACTTCTTGGCCCTCCTTTAATGAATAAGCACAGCCATTAACAAGCCCAATTGTGATGATGTTTAGTGATCAGGGTAAGCTGAAGTTGTGATGATGGTAGTTATTTCATGCAGAAGGGACTGCTGTATAGCATCATCTTATTAAATGGACCTAGAATTTAAAAGGACCCACATATGACAGAGAATATACATTATTTGTTTTTCTGAGTCTGTGTGACTTCACTTAGTAGAACAGTTTCTAGATCCATCCATTTACCTGTAAATTTCATTATTTCATCTTTCTTTACTGCTGAATAGAACTCCATTGTTTAAATGTGCCACATTTTTATTACCATTCATCAGTTGAGGGGCACTTAGGTTGCTTCCATCTCTTAGCTATTGTGAAAAGAGCAGCAACAAACATGGTTGTACAAGTGTGTCTACAATAGAATGAGTCCTTTGGGTATATGCTAAGGAGTGGTATAACTGGGCCATATAGTAGGTTCATTTTTATTTTTTTAAGAGTTCTCCACACTGTTTTCCATAGAGATTTCACAAGTTTGAAATCCCACTAGCTGTGAATGAGTATTCCCTATTTGGTATAATTTGTTCTCTTGATCCTAGACAGTCTGATTGAAGTAAGATCATACCTTAGGGTGGTTTTAATTTGCATTTCTCTAATTACTCATGATGCTGAACCCTTTTTGAGATGTTTCTTAGCTATCTTTATTTCCTCCTTTGAGAACTCTCTGTTTAGATCTTTAGCCAATCTTTTCATTGGGTCATTTGGTTTCTTGATTCTTTGTTTTTTGAGTTCTTTATGTATTCTGGTTGTTAAAACTCTGTCAAATGTGTCACTGATGAAGAATTTCTCCCATACTGTGGGTTTTCTCTTCACTTTTTTGATTGTTTCTTTTTCAGTTTAAGAGGTCCCACTTGTTGATTGCTGACCTTAATTCCTGAGCAACTTCTGTCCGATTTAGAAAAACTTTTCCTACACCTATATCATGTAAGTTACTGCCAATATTTTCTTCTAATACTTTCAGGATCTCCAGTTTCACATTGAGGACTTTCATCCATTTGGAGTTGACTTTTGTGTAAGGTGAAAGATAAGGATCTAGTTTCATTCTTCTACAGGTGGAGATCCAGTTTTGCCAACACCATTTGTTGAAGATGTTGTCTTTCCTCCATTGTGTGTTCTTGGCACATTTGTCAAATATCAGGTGGCTGAAAGTGCATGGACTCAGGTTTTGATCTTCAATGATGTTCCATTGATCTATGTGTCTGTTTTTGTACTAGTACCAAGCTGTTTTTATGACTGTAGCTCTGTAGTATAGTTTGGGATCTGGTATAGTAATCCTCCCAGTGTTGCTCTTTGTGCTCAGGATTACTTTGGCTATCCAGGGTCTTTTGTGCCTCCATATGAATTTAAGGATGAATTTTTCTAATTCTGTGAAATATGTCCTGGGGATTTTGATTGGGATTGAATTGAATCTATATATTGTTTTTGGTAGGATGGTCATTTTCCCAATATTAATTTTTTCAATCAGTGAACATGGGAGGTCCTTCAACCTCCTGGTGTTTTCCTCAATCTCTTCCTTTAACATTTAAAAATTTTCATTGTAGAGAACTTCAGTGTCATAGGTCAGATTTGTTTCAAGATATTTTATTTTTTTGTGCAGCAATTGTGAAGGGAAGCATTTCCATATATTCTTTCTCAAATTGCTTGTTGTTGGTATATAGAAAGGCTACAAATTTTTGTAGATTGATTCTATAACCTGCCACTATACTGAAAGTGTTGATCTGTTCTAGGAGTTTTCTGGTAGAACTTTTCAGATCTCTTAGGTAGTATCATATCATCTGCAAAAAGTGATTGTTTGACCTCTTCTTTCCCAATTAGTACTCCTTTAATTTCCTTCTCCTGTCTTATTGCTCTAGCAAGAGTTTCAAGCACATGTTGAAAAGGAGTGGAGACAGTGAACATACTTGCCTGGTTCCTGATTTTAATGGGGATGCTTCCAGTTTTTTTCCATTTAGAATGATGATGGCTGTGGGTTTGTTGTATATAGCTTTAATTATGTTGAGGTATGTTCCCTCCAGTCCAATTCCCTCTAGGACTTTGAACATAAATGCATGCTGAATTTTGTCAAAGGACTTTTCTTCATCTATTGAGATGATAACATGGTTTTAGTCTTTGAGTCCATTTATATGATTAATGACATTTATTGACTTGCATATATTTGAATTTGCCCTGCATCTCTGGGATAAAGCCTACTTGATCATGGTGAATGATCTTTTTGATGTGTATCTGTATGTGGATTTCAAGTATTTTGTTGAGAATTTTTGCATCTATGTTCATTAAGGATATGGGTCTATAGTTTTGGGGTATTATAATGATGCTGGTTTCATAGAAGGAATTTTGGATTTATCCCTCTGTTTCTATCATTTTGAGTAATTTAAATAGTATTGATTGGATGAGTTCTTTAAATGCCTGATAGAAATCTGCTGTAAATCCACCTGGGCCTGGGCTTTTATTATTTGGGAGGCTTTGTATTACTGTTTCAATTTCCTTATATGTTATAATTCTGGTATATGTTATGGGTCTGTTTACACTATTGATATCTTCTTCATTTAACTTTGGTGATTCCCATGATTTTTAGATATCCATCCATTTCTTTTAGACTTTCAGATTCAGTAGGATTATAGGTTTTTAAAATAGTCCCTTATAATGGTCTGGATCTTTTGCATGTCTGTTGTGATGTTTCCCCTTTCAGCTCTGATTTTGTAGATTTGGATTTGGTCTTTCTTCTGTTTAACTGGGCTAAGATTTTGTCTTGTTTAGCATTTCAAAGAAGCAGCTCTTAGATTCATTGATTCTTTGTATTGTGTGCTTTGTTTCTATTTCATTAATTTCTGCTCTGATTTTTGGTATTTCTTCTCTTCTGCTGGATTTGGGTTTCATTTGTTCTTGCCTTTCCAGTGCTTTGAGTTGCAGCGTTAGGTCACTTATTCGGGCCCTTTGCAATTTTTTAATGTAGGCACTTGGAGTTATAAACTTCCCTCTTAGGACTGCTTTTAGTGTGTCCTAGAGGTTGTGTTGTGTTGTATTGTCCTTTTCATTGAATTCCAGGATTTCTTTTCTTTCGTAATTTCTCCTTTGACCCACTCATTGTTTAGGAGTGTGTTGTTCAATCTCCACAAGTTCGTGTAATGACTAGGGCTTTCTCCAGTGTTGATTTTGAGCTTTATTCTTTGTGGTCTGATATTTCAATATTTTTTTATTTGTTGATATTTGTTTTGTGGTGCAATATGTGGTAAATTTTTGAAAAAGTTCCATGAGGTGCTGAGAAGATAGTTTATTCTTTGGTGTTTGGGTAGAATAATCTAAAGATGTCTGTTAGGTCCATTTGATGTATGGTATCATTTAATTCAGATGTCTCTCTGTTTATTCTTTGTCCAGTTGACCTGTCTAATGGAGACAGTGGGGTATTAAAGTCCCTTACTATTACTACGTTGGGGTTAATCTGTGTCTTAAAGTCCTGTAGTATTGTTTTTATGAAATTGGATGCACTAGAGTTTGGTGCATATTTGTTCAGTATTGTAATATCTTCTTAGTTAACTGTTCCTTTGATCAGAGTGAAGTGACCCTCTTTATCTTTTCTGATTAGTTTTATTTTGAAGTCTATTTTGTCAGGTATTAGAATTGCAACCCCTGCTTGTTTCTTAGTGTCGTTTGCTTGGAATATCCTTTTCCATCCTTTTACCTTAAGGTAGTGCCTGTCTTTGAGGGTTTCTTGCAGACAGTGAAGAGATGGATTTTGTTTCTTAGTCCATTCACTTGGTCTGTGTCTTTTGACTGGGGATTTCAGTCCATTGATATTTAAGGTTATTATTAAAACATATGTATTCATTGCCGTCATTTTGATTGCTGTTTGTATTCTCTGTCTAATTTTGTGTTTTATAGATTATACCTTTATTCATTTTTTTTTTATTGACCCTGCGGTATAGTTGTTTCTCTTTCTGCTCTCTGTATTACTTCACGTGTTGTTTGAAGAGCTGGTTTTGTGAACATGTATTCTTTCAGGTTTTTCATGTCATGGAAGATTTTTCTTTCCGCCTCAACTGTAATAGACATATTTCCTGTGTAATGTATTCTGGGCTGACATCTATTGTCATGTAGAACTGAAAATACCTTGTTCCAGTGTCTTCTGGCTTTCATAGTTTGCACTGATATGTCAGCTGTAATTCTGATGGGCTTTCCTTTGTATGTGTCTTCTTGTTTTTCTTTTTCTGCTTTCAGTATTCTCTCTTTGTACATTTAGTGTTTTTACTATGATACATCATTGGGACTTTCTTTTCTAATCCTGTCTATTTGGTATTCTGTGTGCTTCCTGTATTTCTATCGGGATGTATTCCCTTGATTATGGGAGATTCTCTTCTACAATCCTGTTTAAGATCTGGTCAACACCATTAACCTGAAATTTGTCTCCTTCCTCTATTCCTATGATCCATAGATTTGGTCTTTACATGGTGTCCCACATCTCTTTTGTATTCCATTCCTGTGTTTTTTAAAATTTTCAATAATCTTTGCTTGAGTGGTCCAATTCTTCAATTTTATCCTCCAGTGTTGATATTCTGTTTTTCATTTCTTTAAATTCATTGAATTCCTTGATCATGCTTATGATTGCTCTTTTAAATTCAGTGTCCTGGGTTATCTCTAGGGGGTTCTCCTTGTTGAAGTCTTCTACAGGATTGGTGAAGTTTGTTAGGGACATACTGCTTTGACTTTCCATATGAATTTGCATATGAATTTGGCATATGAATTTCTTCTGCTGTTTATGATTCTGATATGAGAATTAAGTTGAAGTATGCTTCTGTTTGTATTATCTGGGTGCCTAGATCCTTTCTTTATTGGTTGTGTTTAGCTGGTTGGTACAGGGTTCAGGTTCTCTTATGTTAAATTTAGGGGGAACTGATGGCTTCAGATCAGCTATTCAGGAGTACCCACTGAAGCCCAATTCAAGTTCCAGTCAGGTACACTCAGGATTCCTTCACCACCTGGAGGCAAGATCTGTGTGTTCTCAGGCAGTACCCTGCATTCTCAACCCTATGCCAGAGAGAGGCCAGAACTGGGCACTCTCTGGTGGTCTGCTGAGATCTGAGCTGATACAAAGATGGAGGTGCAAACCCACTGTCTCAGGCTGTCAGCTAGGATCTCAGGCTTAGCCTACCAAAGACCCCTCCCTTCAAGATTTCACACATTCTGTTGTATTTGTTAAGGCCTATCCAGTCAAGTTTTGTACCCGCATATCATTCAGTGCAAGTCCATTCACTGGCATCTAGTCAGCCTATCTAGAGTCACTCCCTTAAATATCAACTCCCCTTCATTGAGTTGTAATCAGTTGCCAATAGTTCCTTGGCAATCTTTGGTGCCTGCTGCCTATTTCTTGATTCTGTTCTGGGTTTTTGTCTGACTGAGTCAGAGTGTATCTTACTGTCACCAATGCTGGAAGTTCATATAAACAAGTTCCCAGGGATGTAAAATCTGTTTCTGTGTATTCATGAACCTACCCTGGCTCTTACAATCTTTGTGCTCCATCTTCCACAATGGTCCCTGGGCCCTGGGTATATTTTTCAATAGTTTTTGGATTAATACATTTCCATCTGTTTCTTTCACATCACATAAGGGTGTTTTGAATGATCTACAGGAAGTAGAAGAGTTTTAAATGCATAAGACCTCTGAAAAATTTCACATCAAAGGAATGAAAAAAGAGTCTAAATTAAGGGGAGCTCTTTGTTCCGTTTAGGTAAGTTAAAAATTTTATTGATTCCAGATGTTATTTTAAAATATTCTCCAAATATACATACAGAAAAGTGTTAACATAATATGTTACTATATTTGTATTTTCCATTTTAAAACTATATTTATGTGCCTTGAAAGGTGACTGTTTCCCTACTGATGGAGTATTCCACATCAGGGTGCCATTATTGAAAAGGCCACTACTTGATTATGGTTTGCCACCAAACAAGGTGGATCTCTGGTTTCACTTCTTGGTGCTGTAACAACCAGGATCCAAAAACTTAACAGGGAATAAGGAACTTAAAGTAGACAAGCAGAAATAGAAACTTAACTCTCCCCTCTTCATCCACAGCAACTCCAAGGGGCCCTTGGCTTCATGGTCTCATGGGGAAACATGCTTTCTTTGTTTTCAATTAAAATCATTCCCATATTTCATGACTTTCTCAAAGACCCTAATTAAATTACATTTGTTTTTAATGCTTTTTTTTCAGTTATATATGGAGGTTGGTGGGGGCTGGGGGTTGCTTATGCCATGAAGCTGGAGTAAAAGTTGAATGCAGCTTGGGAGATTCAACACTCTCCTTTTGCTGTGTAAATTCCAGGGAAGGTCACATCCTCAGGTTACTCACAAACACTTTTCACTTTACTGACCTTCTTACAGTGTTTTTGTAGTGTGTTTATGAGAACATTGCTAATATTGTACTATCATTTATTACTTTTATTTACTTTTGGCGAGTGGGGATTCATGTGGAAGGAAGAGCTAAACTTCCAAGAAGCTTCCCTTCTACCATCTGGGTTCTGGGGATCAAAACTTGTCCTTAGGTTTGGCAGGAAAGAATACCTACCCAGTGAACCATCTCACTTGCTCTTTATCAGATTTTCAAAGAAACTTTTCCCAGAATTACTGATACCCACATCTTTTGAAGGTAGGTGATTTTTATATGAGACTTTCCCTAACTTATTGTTTCTTTCTGTGTGTTAAATCTGGGCAGTTATCAAGCATATTGTTCATGGGGTTATTTCACTCTCCCTCTGTCTTTCTCTCCTCCCTGGAAGGTATGGCCATAGTCTTTCTTACTTGAGTTTATAGCTCTATATATGTCTCAGACTCACTGTGTCATGCATATGCACTTGTTTTGGAAAAGAAAATACTGCAGAATCAACAGAATTATTTTGAGGCAAGGCTTATTGAGGATTCCAATGACTGTGTCACCCACTTGTGCTTCAGTGATGTGCTAGGAACAAAGCTTTCTTATTTTGGTATGTTCCAAAAGGAATGTGAAGACATAGGAGCAAACCTGAAGATCACTGCAGCCACAGAAGCTGTTTGACTAAAAGACTTTATTAGAGTGTTAAATTATCAGTCTGCACTGTTTTGTAATTGGTTTTTGTTTGGTTGGTTTTGTTTTTGAGACAAAGCTTTCTGTAGCCTTAATTGGCCTAGAATTTCTGGAATTTCTAGAATTTCAGTAATGAGAACATGAGTGATGGAACCATACTGATGTCCTCTGCAAGATCAGTTACCTGCTTTTAGTCATTGAGACATCTTACCACTCCATCCATTTTATTTTTAAATAGTCAAAGGAGTTATGATGCCTTTTGACTAACTTAGATTTTTGAATATTTTCAGAGTTGATGTAACTGAACCTGAGTCTGGGCGTATGAATGTGTTTTAAAATTGAAATTAAAATATAACACACTCATCACAAAATATACATCCAAAATTGAAAAATACCCAAAGTCCAAAGACAGATTCTTTATAAAACCAAACTGATTTAGAAACCCAATATGAACACATGTGTATTCAGTAGTTTTGTGTTTTAAAATATTGATTCTACATTAATATGAGAATGGAAAGTGTTTAAAACCACCAAGGAAAGTTTAACAGAGTGTTTGGGGCTTTATAGCACCAGAATAAAATTCATTCCATACAGCAATAGCAATTACGGAAATATCAAAATAGTTTCCTCAAAACAAATGGAACAGAACTGAATTCCAGAAGCCAGAAATTCATAATCCCTCCTGTATTTCTTATGAATGATATAATTTTATTAAGGGAAAAACTAACTCTGATGATCATATACCCTTGTTACCACCATGGATTTTTAGACTAAAAAAAAAGCTACTCATATGTTAAATTCTATGAAAGACTCCCTTTTTTTCTTTGCTGATACAAATAAGTAATTCAAAGAAAATTTTCAATTTTATTTTGTCATGGTAACAGTGAGCAAACATTGATAAAACTGGTCAATTGATTTTTTACATCTTGGAAAAACAGACAGAAACTGAAATGGGAGAAGAAAGTGAAGAGGTTTATCGTTTTTTAATAAAAAGATATATAAATATTTAATCATAATTTTTTGATTACTTGAATATGGGAATGAAAAATATTAAATATGAAAAATTGCAACACTTGGATTGCAGGTGTCTGATGAATAAGAGCTGAAAGATGATTGAAAGCAATTGGTAGATGATAGAAAGATGATTTGACACATGATGTAAACAGAAAGAAAATTAAATGGACCCTACGGGCATCAAGATGGCAATTGGTATGCTGGGTGCTCAGATCTTGATAGATAAATGCTATTTTCTCTTTAAAAATGAAAACCAAAGGAAAATTAGAATCAAAATAGAAAGCGGGAGGTATAAGTAATTCAGAAACTAAATATAGGACAAACACAAGCTGCATCTAGAATATCCTTTGGCTCACAGTGCCATGAAATGTTATGGAAACTGAAGGAAAATGATTTAAAAGATGGGAGGAAATTGATGATAAATCCATAATATACAAACCAAAGACCAGGGCTGGATGAAAATATAGTAATATATAACAACAAATTGAACAAAATATTTTCTTTTCTAGCTGTATGGTAGGTATGTTAAATTTGTACATAAGCAACCAGAAACAATTGGGGGAAATGGTTTTTATATACCAGCATTTTACTAATGATAGGTAAAAAGAATGATGTCTTCAGCAAATCACCATTTTGATATCATTTTGTAATTATTTATGATCATAATAGTTAATTTATGTAAATATCAATGAGGCTTCCAAAGGCAGGAATAAGAAGAGAACATTAATAGAACCTTAATAGAACTTATTTAAAGGGAAAGATTTAAGTGCAACAACTATTCAGACTCAGTGCTTTCAAACTTACATCAGCACAGCAAAATGTTACATAAACCGTCTACCAAAAGCATAGTGTCATTTAAACTACACTTTATCAAAATTTATGAAAGGACATTATTGATGAATAAACATCTGACTTTACCCGAGCATGTGATAGCCTAGAAATAATTTCCTGTAGTTATTAAAAATATGAAGTGTACAATCATTGTCTTCACTTATACATGCACTGAGGAGTGCTATAGGGTCCAGTGGATATTCCAAATTCATGGTAATATAGATGATACTGGTTAAGCTCAACTGTTTTAAAAAATATTTGAAAGGAGGTTTGGAGAGATGGCACAACAGTTAAGAGCACTGGCTGCTTTTGTAGAGGTCCAAAGTTTGATTCCCATCACCCACATGACAGCAAACAGCCTCTGTAACAATAATTACAGGGAAATCCATTGCACTCTTCTGACCTCTGCAGGCATTGCACAACACAGGTACACTTACACACATGAAGCCAATACACTCATACACATAAAATAAAAATAAATAAATGAATAATGTTTTTATTATGTATTTCATACTGCACACCACAATCATCTTTATACTCCCTTCCTTACTGGCACCCTACCATAGCCCCCCCAATGGAATTCATGCATTCTGTCATTTGTCTTAAGGCCTATTGTGTCATTAGTGTTTCCAAATGTCCCTCAGAGCAAGTTCATCTACTGAGGTCTAGTCAGCCTATCTAGAGTCTCTTGCTTTAAAAAGATCAATTCTTATTCTTCAATTACTCAAGCAGCAGTAATCAGTTGCCAATATTTCTTCAGCTAAGATTGAGGTCTGCTGTCCATTTCCCCAGTTCTATATTGGGTTTTAATCCATTTGAGTTTGCATGGGTCCTGTGCATGCTGACACCATTGCTGTGGGTTCATATGTGCAGGGTCCCATGAGCTCGTCAGACTCTATTTCCATTGGTGCCACTATTGCACCAATGCTGTATGTTGTGCAGGTCACTGATGTGTTTATTTGGTCTTTAGCCTGTTGTTGGTCCATCGATTAATGTTCTCCCTTAGCACTTTGCACAGCGATTACCAAGCCTATGATAGCTAGCCTTCAGGTGAGGTGGCTTTCAGGTCAGTTCCAGCTCCATTGCTCCAAATCCTGTGTCTAAAGTATGCTCTGTCTTTAGCAGTAGGGTCTTACCATCAAGTTCTTGGAGGACTGTGGCAATAGCCTGTGTACTTTTAGGAATCTCTTGGACAATCTTGGCCAACAACTCAAAAGAAAGTTTCTCCCGTCTGTCACTGTTTCTTATGTAGCCTTTAGCTATACACATGGACCCATATAGAGATATTGTATGTATAATTTTCAATAGGTTGTTGGACTAATATAACTTACCCTAGTTTTTTATACTAGTTAGTCATTATTTATCTCTCCTATCTCCCTGCCTAACTCTTGCACCATATGTGGATCCATATGTGGATCCTATTACCAAATCCTTATATGTGAGTATATATCCTGATGTAACAGCAGGAACCAGGATAATGAAAAGAAACCAGGGAGGTAAATGTTAAGAAGGAACCTGAGAGAAGAGAACAGTAACAGACAGGTGTTATGAAGGCAGAAGTGGATAAAATCGACCTGCACCACTGGCTAACTCTCCTAGCCTGCACTACTATCCTCAGGCCTCTTGGGGTAAGTCTGTAGCACAGCTCTCCGCGCCGGGACTCCCTAAGCGACATTCACCCTTCCATCCCCCGCCTCGCCGTTCTATACTCCTAGTTTGGGCCCTGAGCCATTCCTAGTCTCGGGGCCCCAGACACCTGGGGAACCAATACTGCTTCCTGACCCTTCTCACCCAGAGCAACTCAGTCCCTTTCTTGGGCTCCAGGAGCACCGCTTCTGGTCCTGGCCCCGCCCTCACCTCTCTCTGCTTCGCTCGACCTGCACCACCTGCTAACTCTCCTAGCCTGCACTACTATCCTCAGGCCTCTTGGGGTAAGTCTATAGTGCAGCTCTCCGCGCCGGGACTCCCTAAGCGACATTCACCCTTCCATCCCCCCCTCGCCATTCTCTACTCCTAGTTTGGGCCCTGCACCATGCCTAGTCTTGGGGCCCCAGACACCTGGGGAACCAATACTGCTTCCTGACCCTTCTCACCCAGAGCAACTCAGTCCCTTTCTTGGGCTCCAGGAGCACCGCTTCTGGTCCTGGCCCCGCCCTCACCTCTCTCTACTTCCCTGGTCCTGCAACACCCACCAGCCTCTTTCTGGGGCT
>NW_008343959.1:1821691-1827549 GCF_000622305.1 Nannospalax galili
TGAGTGCTGATTGCTACACTTAGTTTTTAATGGAATTCATTTTGAAAACTTAAATATATCAACGATCATGAGGTTCACAGACTGGAAATAAAACAATACATCTATCTAAAAAAAAATGGGGATATATAATTGGGAGGGTTCATACTAGGTACTTTGGGGATAAAGGGAAAGAAGTTGCTCAAGAGAGCTGGGATCATAGGAGACAGGTATTACCAAGAGAGAAATGTGGAAAAATGGGGACACTATAAAATATTTTTTAAAAGCTTGAAAGGGAATTATATGGAGGATGATGGAGATTGTAAATATAAAAGGGAGATTAGACAGAATGGAAAGTTACAGTATTAATTATGCACTTTATACATGGATGTAATTCCAAAAGAATAAATTCAACAAAAGTTAAAATATATATGCAATATATAAAAGTAAGAGACTGAGATAAATTACAGAATTCAAGGAGAATAAGGAGGTGTGATAAATAAGGTCATCATGGGAGAATGAATGGAACACTATACACAGAGAATTACTTGAATAATTAAGATTTGAATAAAGTCTGTGTTAATGTTCCATCAATGTTAATTCACTGAACTGTAGTGTACATTCAGAAAATAACTTTATTTTTTATGAAATGCAAATGTACATTTTTTTGAGGCAGGGTATCGCTGTAGCCCCACTTGGCCTGATTCACTATAGAGACCAGGCTGGCCTCGAACTCACAGCGATCTGCCTGCCTGTGCCTCCCAAGAGCTGGAATTAAAGGCGTGCACCACCAAGCCTGGCCAAATGTAAATTTTTAACTCCAGACATAGTGTCACTCTGGACATTCAAGTTGTTCAAAACTCAGATGAATAGATTATTGATAGATGATGGCCACAGAGAACTGAAAAGCTAATATGACAAATTGTGAACAATTTGTTCATCTGATTAAGTATACAGAATAAATTCAAATTCTCTAAAATAATTGAATTTTATTTCATGATTTCTTTTTCTTTTATTGTATGTTGCTTCTAAAAAAAATAGGGAAGAATAGTTTTCAGTTAAGGCACTTTGGTTCAAAAATAAAGTGTTTATAAATAAAGTTTCAGAAAACTTAGAAGGAAACATAGTTTAAAATGCATTCATCCTTGATTGCATATTGATGTAATTACTATTTTAATATAATTTTCAACAATGTCACATATAAGTACTGCATTTAATTGTAAGCCCCACTCCCTCTCCACCCTCCCTCTCAAGTGTCCCTGTGCTCCCTGTCACTGTCATGATTTCTCATATAATTATTATTACACACATACACATAAGTGTGTTTGTATGTGTGAGTATTCAAGGCACTGAGCCCATTCAGTGTTGCCCTTGTGTACATATGTTTAGAGCTGACTACTTGGGATTAGATGACAAATCAGGGATCTCCCCTGCAGAGCAGCAATCAATTGATCATTGCTCTATGTAGGAGTGGGGCCTTGTAAAATTTTTTCTATTCCCATTGGCATGTCAACTGGCATTATCTTTATGTAGATTCTGTTTAGGAAACAATACTGCTGAGATTAAATGGATGCAACATCCCTGTCATGTCTAGAAAAACACCATCTAACTTCAGGTGTCCCGATCTTCTGATTCTTACAATCTTTCCATGTCCTTGTCCATAATGATTCAGGAGCCTCAGTTCTTTTTTCACTTTAAATGGTCCAACTGTGCCTGGGCACCCCACAGTCACTTATTCTCTGCCTTTTGACCAGTTGTGTATCTGTGTAGTGGCCTCCATTTGCAGATATCACCTCTTATGATATTGGATTATTTTTATAAATCTTAAGGAATAAATATTGTCAGAACTTCCTAAAATGCACAAGGCATATAGAAGGCAATGCCACTTATTACTTACAAACTTTGACTTACTACAAAATTTTGAAAGGTGGAACTGCTTCGGAATTTAATATCAAAAGGACAGCTTGCATAAAAATTTAGTAAGTTATATAAAATGAAGTCAATATACAATGAAATATATTTAAATTTACAAATATAAGATTTATTTTATTTGAGGAAAATAGTTAACATGACATTACTGCAATCACTAATATAAAATTTCCCTTTTAACAAATGCAAATCTTTGAACATGATCATTATCATAAAAGCAAAACATAAATATTACTTGTTCAATGGTATTTTCCTTTTCTTCATATAACAAAGACAGTCACAGAAAATAAATTTGTGTCATCTACAGTAAATTTTTTAATTTTAAGATTTCATCTGTGAATGTGTGTATGTGTATGTGCATGGTGTGTATGTACCTATACATGTATATGCATGTATGTATTTGTGCAGATGCACATAGGCATGTATGAACATGTGTGTGGAAGCCAGAGATCAGCATTGGGTGTCTTCCTCTGTCACTATCCATGATAACATTTTTGAGACAAGGTCTCTGATGGATCCTAGGTATTTTTCAGTTGACAAGACTGGCTGACCAGAAAGACCTGGGGATCATTCTATCATTCTGTCTCTCATTTCTCAGTACTGGGATTGCAGGTACAATCTACCATGACCAGATTTTTTTTTCTTTCTTTAATTTTTTAAAATATATTTTTTATTGAATTTCCTTAGGTCCTGGAGTTCCAAACTCAAGGTCCATTCTTACATACCAAACACTTTCCCAGATGAGTCATCTCTGAAGCCCAGTGAAATTACATTAAAGTAAGAAGTCATAAGTGAGGAAAATGAAAGCACCAGTTGACATGACAGTGTGTATAAGGTTATGTCACAATGTCCTGCTCTCCCTGAAGAGATTCAGGCAATATATGGCTACTGAGAGATTGATAATGAGTTGTCTCTAGGAATTAACTCCCTGATAGGATATTCAATCCAAAAGGGTCAGCCCTACGTACATGTATATATGAGAAACACTAATTGGAATTATTGAAGGTTCATAGTAGGCGTTGAAAGTAGCATAGGGACAGATGAAAATGGTGTAAATCGAGTCCTCATTGATGAAATTCTATAAAAACGACCAGTGTTTAAAAATTAATAAAATGATGTTTAATGTGAATTAATATAATTTATATCTTAAAATATCTGGCATATCACAAAGAAAATAAAATTAGCTTTCTAAAATTATATTGTTATCCAAAACATGCACAACTAAAAAGTGTGGATGTGAGAAGAAATAGATTTAAAATAAAGCTACACAATTTACCAGCATTTCAGGCTCTTGTTAGACAAATGGCACATCTTTTTGGTCTTTGTTGATTTTGTCTATTTGTCACATACATTTCAAAGTGAGGTTTCCATTCCTGGAAAAATCATGCACTGGTGTGTCCATTTGTCCTTCTTCTACCTATAGTAACCTTCCCCCTCCCCAGTACATTCACTGCCACCTAAAAATCCTTTTACGTTTCCTTCTGTCTCTTTTATTCATACATCATTGTGTATGTATATCATTGTTTTACTTTTTAATGATTTTTTTGTGAATTTTATACATTTTGAATAGGGAAAGACTCCCTTTCCCTGTTTGAAATCCCCAATAGCCCCACACACCAATTTTGATGCATTCTGTCATATGTTTTAAGGCCATATAGCCACATTGTGTCCCCAAATGTTCCTTAATGTGAGTGTACCCACTGGAGCATGGTCAACCTATCCATTCTACTCCCCTAAAGAAAACCAACTCTCCCTATCCCAGTAGTCATTGATCGCCAATAGTTTCTCAACTAAGGTTGGGATTTCTTACCCATTTCCCCCTTCTATGCTGGGTTTTTGTCTTGTTTGAAATTTCATGCATCTTATGCATGCTGTCATGGTGATTAACACAGAAAACCATAACTGGTCAAAGTGCAGGGAGCAAACCACTTTTTAAATCCACTCAGTTACTTAGTCTATAAACTTATTGGATTATTGTGAAAGTTGAATGAAAATTTGACATTCATGATTTATAAAAAGTACGTAAATGGATACTTTAGAAGAACAAGCATGATCATTTGTTCCCTCAAATTATAAGCAACTGAAGTGATGGGCAGGAAGAAAGAAAATGTCTGCATATCTGTGATTACTGTGTTGTGTATATGTCATTTCTATAATCAAAAGATAATTTTAGTGACCTTTAATTCATCATTTCCTCTTATCAAAAGTAAAGTTTAAATTATCTATTAAAATTGTATGGTTCGTGATGGAGCTCTTCAGAAGGTGAATTAAGGGCAAGATAAAGTCCAGCTGTTTCATGAAAAACAAGAGAATGATGTTTGGACATTGGTGAGCACTGCCTCCCAGAGTCAAGGGTTGAACACTGCCTTTGGATAGTAACAATGATAGTGGATGGGCTTCTGTTCTCCTTTCTTATGGACTGGAGCTATGGGAAAGTGTTTGGTGAATAATAGAAAAGGAAAACACCCTTTACTTTGAACTTTGCTTGATTTATGTTTTGTACACTGTATCCTTGGCTGACCCTGCTCATTAGGTATAAAGAGCTACTCTTAGAATTAAGCTTCATCTTCTCCACCTGAGAGGTGAGTCCTTTACCTTCTCTCACCACAGTCCACCAGCGGACCCAATTCTCTACAGGTTGGTGTGGCATTCAGCATAATATTAGGTATATTCTTTAGAACTACACATCTTAAAAGCACTTTAAAGTTTATTTTCTTCATAATTAAAACAGATACTATGTTCACTAGAGTATTCTATATATAATTTATTTTATTTTTACAGCATTGATTTGTTGAGAATATAAATACACAGTAATATTTTGGTGATGGAGCTCTTCAGAAGGTGAATTAAGGGCAAGATAAAGTCCAGCTGTTTCATGAAAAACAAGAGAATGATGTTTGGACATTGGTGAGCACTACCTCCCAGAGTCAAGGGTTGAACACTGCCTTTGGATAGTAACAATGATAGTGGATGGGCTTCTGTTCTCCTTTCTTATGGACTGGAGCTATGGGAAAGTGTTTGGTGAATAATAGAAAAGGAAAACACCCTTTACTTTGAACTTTGCTTGATTTATGTTTTGTACACTGTATCCTTGGCTGACCCTGCTCATTAGGTATAAAGAGCTACTCTTAGAATTAAGCTTCATCTTCTCCACCTGAGAGGTGAGTCCTTTACCTTCTCTCACCACAGTCCACCAGCGGACCCAATTCTCTACAGGTTGGTGTGGCATTCAGCATAATATTAGGTATATTCTTTAGAACTACACATCTTAAAAGCACTTTAAAGTTTATTTTCTTCATAATTAAAACAGATACTATGTTCACTAGAGTATTCTATATATAATTTATTTTATTTTTACAGCATTGATTTGTTGAGAATATAAATACACAGTAATATTAAAATATAGTATATGGTAAATATATGAGGATAAATATATCCCACTTTTCAGGATAAATTTACAAAAAATAGACATATATTTTAAAATGAATTAGGAATGACAGCTATAGATAAATGTACATAACTTTGACATATTCTAGAATCAATTATTCAAAATGAATTATTATAAACAATATGATTCATGTAAAAATAAATGTTGGTTTCAATGTAATTACATTTAAGTCAATCTGTGATGGTGGCATATTTTAATCCAACACTTCTTCTGGGGAAGCAGGAGGATCTGCAGTTCAAGAACACCCTCATCGCTCATTGTATAGTGGGTTCCCTGACATCCTGGGCTGTATGAGACTGCCTCAAAAGAGCAAACCAGTAAGCCAATAAATAAATAAAATAACTTTTGAGACAATGTCATTGGTACATATGCTCTTCATAAGTGATTAAAGTTTTTTTTTTAATTTCTTCTTCCTTTGACTTTAATTTTATTCCAATGTGCTTAAATAACATTATTAAAATAATTTTTCCTATGGCTATAGTAAGTTAGGTAATCTTGGATATTT
>NW_008343959.1:1828829-1829069 GCF_000622305.1 Nannospalax galili
TTTGAATGTTTAGGATTTACATTATTAAAAGGACATTGGATAGAATTTGGTGGGTTCTGATATGTACACAACAAACAGTTTTATAACAGAGTAATAAAATGCACTTCATTATCATTCATCATCCTAAACTTGTTTACAACCCTAATAAAATTTCTGTTATTTAAATAAATCCATGTTTCTATGATTTATTATGATAAAAGTGTATCTCATTTTATTTTCCCTACGAATTAACATATAACA
>NW_008343959.1:1829233-1888756 GCF_000622305.1 Nannospalax galili
ATAACTTAGATAATCTATCAAAATGACATGCCATAAGGCTACTTAATCATAGTGGTGCATGAACACATAATGATACACAGTCATGGATTAAATAAACTATCTTGCTATGATATTTATTTTGACAGCTCAAAAACAAATCACAATAAGGTGAATAATTCCGTAACATGTGTACAGTCAATATGGTTATGCAAACATACACATCTTCTTATACTAAAAAATCAAGCAAAAAATATATTGTCTCACCTTGAGTCTCGAGCAGCCATTGACATGTGCAGTGTATGTGCACAGAGAATGTAGGGCATGGGTTGATAATTAGAGAGCAATAGGGTAAGTTGTGAAGACAGGTGATAAAATAGTAAGAAATTCACTAATGAAGTAGTTAAACAAATAAAACAATGCATCAAGCCAAATTCATAATTAAAGCAATAACATTATTGTAATTGTTATCACGGTTTTGAAAGTGGCTCACATTGATCAGTTTACTTTTTGTGGTCATTGTATGAAATCCCTTTTATAAATTAAAACATTAAATCCTGGGGCTGAATTGATGTCTCAGTGATTTAGAAATGTACTACTCTTACAGAGGATCAAGGTTTACTTCCCAGTGTCAATGCTGAGCGACTCCCAACCGCTTGTATCTTTGTTTGCAGGGGATCAATCTGCTCTTCTGGTTTCAAGTGCACCTACACTCAAGTGCAAGCCCCCGAACACACATACATGTAATTGAAATCTTCTATAAATACCACATTAAGTCTTCATAGGAATCTTTACAAAATAAAATAAATAATATTCCCAATTGTAAGTACAAATGCAATAACCTAGAGCACTTTCAGTCAATCCATAATTAATATCTGGCACAACTGAAACTGAAATCCACACTCACCCTGCATTTCATGTTGCTCCATACTCTATACTGCACTTTCCCTTATTATGGTAAATACTTCAGAGTAAGTGATAGCTCTTTCACTCTTCACAGTGACCTTAAAAAGGGTAGTCATTGATTATAACTATTGTATTTTGAAAAAGTATTATGTATAGTTAATACTTTAAGAAACAAATTTCAGGGACTAAAGAAATGGCTCAGTGGTTAAGAGCACTGGGTGCTCTTGAAGCAGATCCAGGTTCCATTACCAGCATCCACATGGTGGCTAACACTCCCTAACTCAAGTTCCAGGGGATCTGACACCCACTTTTGGCCTTACAGGTCATTGTAGGACAAGAGTTCACTTACATGCATTTGATAAAACGGCCAAAGAGGTGTAATTCCTAAAAGGAGAGATATCATACCTGAGTATTACCATTACTCTAGGGAGAAAACACTTTCGGCAAAGTCTGCCATTCTCTGCATTTAACGTTTATGTCACTGCCTGTTATAAAAAGCTAGTATATATTGAAATAGCAACAAAATTGTTTAAAATGCCTAATTGCAAAACAAGCCCATGATTGATTTAATGTCTTTAGATCTAAAAACTATAAAATATTGATAGTTAAATATTTTACTTAATCCCAAGAAAAAAAAATATTCTCAATCTTTTGTAAAACAAAGAATTTCTCAGTACATTTTTCCTCTTGAAAACACAGTTACAAGCATAATGACAACTATGTATTTCTTTGTATTTTTTTTTGTAATTTTACATGAGTTATTTTCTATTTTTGCTCAGATAAAAAACATTTGTGCATAAAATGTAAATATAGTAAATGACAAAATAAAATAAGTATACAATAAAAACTTTAATGGACATAAAATAAAAATAAATAACAAAAAAATTAGGAAGAAATACATTTCTATACAATTAAGGTATAGGCAAAGCAGAAATTTACCCTAATGCTGGAATTTTCTACACTGAACCATAAAAGTTTTCTTCCTGCGAATAATAGTTTCACAGTTATAAATAATACACTGACTACCAGAGAAAATCATTTGGAAAATACGGTCTCTAATTATGAGTAACATCTTGAAGGCCTCACAGATGAATGTTGGTGACATGAAAGACATATGACAATTTTCTGTTTTAACAAAATATTCTATATATTATTTTTAATGTGAGTGTAGCTGAAACACAATTGCTGATAGCTTCATCAATGTAATGTATTCTGAATTTTTAAAATGAGAAATGTGTTGAAGCCAGTTCAAGAATTGTAACCAAAACTCACCTATCTGGCCTAGTTTAGATCATGATTTATTTTATTTTACAATTCTACTTTGTTTCTTTTGTGAGTTCATGAGAATTATTCTTTCTGTATTTCTTTTCATTTTAAAATTATTTTGTTTCATTTATATGTATGTGTGGCATTTTGTGAATGAATGCCACATATGTGTGGGTGCTCACAGAGTCTAGAACAGAGGGTTTGTTGTCCCGGGTCTAGAGTTACAGGCAGTTGCGATCTGTCTGATGTGGGTGCTGGGAAGCAAACTGGATTCCTCTGCAAAATGACATGCTTCCAACCACTGAGCTTTTCTGTTATTTCAGTAAACTTCTGTTATTTTCTTGTAAACAGATGTTGTAGCAGGAGACCTCCAAAGGTGGCGTGGACCCAGAGCCCTGGGATTCAGCAAGAATTCACTTCATCTCTTGGTCCACAAATAGCCTGCCAAAAAGAGCCTAGGCCTGTGTACCCTGCTCCTGAGCCCAGTGACTGCTGATAGGCTACATGGTGCAGACCAATCAGAAAACGATACATTGACTAAAGGGACTTGGGGGTGGAGAAAAGGGAGATATAAGGTGTGCCTTCTCCTGCATTAAAGGAGTCTGCAGCACCTCCCCTAGTGCTTGCATCTACCTGACTCCCGGGGTCTGTGTGTCCGCAACAAGATGTTATAAATTTTAGGACATAAAATACTGAATGAAATGTGATGCTATGGATCTATTTGTACACGTTTCTCCATTGTCATTTATAATCTAAAGGTTATTTAGAACATTTATTGCCTTTTCCTAATTCCATTTATTGTAACAGTGTTGAAAAATAAGCAGTACTTCAGTACAATTATTTCCGTATTTCAAATTCATCAAATTTTGCTAATATTTTTAGGAATGATTTTCAAAACAATGGCTTACATTCTTATAAAAATGCCTGAATCTCTCAAATTCTATCATTCCTTTTTTCTTAGAAAATAAACATATCTTATTCATCAGAACATACAGTTATAATTCAATGATTATTCCCTTCACATCCATAAAATTTTCCTGAAGAGTGTTTTATTTATTCTTTCACATTTCATGATAATACATTTTAGCGATAGAGAGTTGCTTCCCTGAAAAGGACATTTGGGAAATAAATTCATTATATGCTTATTAGAAATTCTGTTACAAGTTCTCATTTCTCAGTGTGTTCTAGAATATCAATTTCTGAATGTTTACATAATCAGGAATTTCAGTAAATTTTCATTATTTGTTGATGGTACAATATGATTTTCCAATATTATATGTTAGAATTCTAGAATGATTTTCTAATTATAACAATTGCACATGTTCTTCAGAAATATTTCATCACTGGAGAAACATTCCAAGCTAAAATTTTCATTGAAATACAATCAATTTCACTTATTAAATTATTGTGTTAAGTTGAAAATATACAATTCATAAGTTTAAGTGTTTCTTCTCTTTTCAGACACATGTTTATAATATGATGAATTATGACTTTCCATGTTTTAAAACAATGATCATTTTGTGGATAACATACATTCTAGATTTTCCAAAATGGATACACATTATGTTAGTAATAAGGAAAAAAAAACATACACATATCACTCATTTCCAAGAAGTTTTCTGCAAAAAAATTTAAAATATCCTAAATATGCAAGTTTTATTCCACACTGCTGCTGTGTGCCTAGGAAAAGTTTTTACTTTAACAGCTTCGGGCAAAATTATTTTCTATGTTGCGTTTCAAGAACTTTTCACTATAATGCCTTTCCTTCTTTCAAGTTATCAATAGCTTTTATTGAAGTTTGGTGTATTTCATACAAAACATCTTAATCAATCTTGATCATCTTTATACACCCTTCCCTATTTGCACCTTTTAATAGCCCCTCACTCCAGTGGAATGCATACACTCTGTCATTTGTTTTAAGAGCCATGATGTCAAGGTAGTATCCCAAGATGTCCCTCAGTGTATGTTCATTCACTGGGGTCTAAGCAGCCTACCTAGAGTCCCTCCCTTTTAAGAAGATCAGCTCTTCCTCATCCAGCAGTGATCAGTTGTCAATAATTCTTTGACGAAGAATGGGGCTTGTTGCCCATTTTCACAGTTCTGTGCTGGGGTTCTGTGCTTGAGTTTACATAGGTCTTGTGCATGCTGAGAATATTTCTGTAGGTTCATATGAGCAAGGTCCCAGGAGTTTGTAGGACTCTATTTCCATATGGTCATGCGCCTCCTCCCTGGCTCTATAACTTTTACCATCATCATAGTGTATGTACATATTCAGCTTCAATAATTACCTTCAGGTCAAATGATGTGAACAAAATTAACCTTCCAGTGCATTATTTTATTTATTATGAAGGGAAGGGACATTTAGAACATTTTTGGTTATGGAATTTTTCATCTCTAATATTTTTCATAAACTTTTTAAATGATTTTTACTGAAATTTTGTGATTTTCATAAATTTGTATTTCATGGTACATAGATCTCCTCTCATATATGTACTTCCTTCCACTGCCCCCTGCCCCATTTGATGTACTCTACTATATATACGATATAGCCCATAGAGTCTCATTCATCTTTCCATATATAACACAGAGTGGGTCCATTCCTGGAGCCTGCTTGACCCAGCAAGAGTGCCATCCCTGTAAGAGACTGTCTCTTCCCCTCCCAGCAGTCATCAGTTGTCAAAAGTTTCTTAGGTCGGGTTGGGATTTCTTACCCACTTTCCAATGTCTATGCTGGGATGTTGTCTGATTTGAGGTTACATGGACTTGTGCATGCTGTCTTCACTGTTGGTAGTTCATATGAGTAACTGACCAGATGTCTGGAAAACTCTGTTTCCTTGTGGTCATCAACCACCTCTGGCTCTTCCTGCCTCCTCTTCTACAATGTTCTTTGAGCCTTGGGAGGTAGAAATTTGAAATATGTTTCCTATTCATGGATGAGCACTCTGGAGCCTCTTATTCTCTGAATATTGCCCAGTTGTGGGTTTCTGTGTTAATCACTATCTGCTACATAAGGAAAACTCTCTGGTGAGAGTTGAAAGATACATTCATCTTATGTGCAGAAGTACATTAAAAATGTGTCACTTAGGGTTAAGCATCTCACAGACAATTATTCTCTGTGTCTGACCAGTTGTGGAACTCTGTGTTATTCTCCATCTGTTGCAAAAAGAAGCTTTTTAAATTAGTGTTGAGAGGTATACTTGTATCTAAGCATATGGACTTAAGATCTACAAATTAGGGAGAACATATGTCAATTGATTTTCTAAGTCTGTGTAACTTCACTTAGCATAACAGTTTCTAATTCCATCCATAGACCTGCACATTCAATTATTTCATTTTTCTTTACAGCTGAGTAGAACTCCATTGTTTAAATGTACCACATTCTCATTATCCATTTGTCAGTTGAGGGAAATTTAGATTATTTCTTAACCACTGTAAAAAGAACAGCAATAGATGTGGATATGCAATATCTCTATAAGGTTTTTTTTTATCTTCTTGAGATAGGGGCTCCCTGTAGCCCAAGCTGGCCTGGACTCACTATGTAGACCAGGGTGGCCTCAGTCTCACAGAGATCAGCCTGTCTCTGCCCCCTGTGTACAGGAATTCAAAGTGTGTACCACCACACCAGGCTTCTGTAAGATATTTTGAGGCATTTATTAAGCTAGTAATTTTGAATTACTTTAATGTAATTTGTTCTTTGACAATTTCATGTACAAATATATCTCCTTCTGATCACTGCTACTCTCAGCCTATCTGCACTCCCCAACCCTTGTTCCAGATGCTTACAAGTAAGTGCCTTTTGGTCCATCATGACTCTTTACATTGCTTTGTGACTGGTTGAGTTTAACCAGGCCAGTCTGTATGACCATGGGTTTGGATTTTCTAGTGGAGACTGTTTGACTCATTGGTATACTCAGTTGGAATGCAACTGAAAAAGAAGTCATCTCAACCTTAACAAAAGAACTGCTGGCAGCTAATTATTACTGGGTAGGGGAGACCTGATCTTCTTTAAGTGAGAGACTCTAGATAGGCTGACTAGACCCAGTGGATGAACTTGCACAGAGGCATGTCTAGGTGCACAAATATGACTAGGTAAGCCTTAACATATATGACAGCATGCATGAACTCCAGTGGGAAAGCTATAGGGAGGTACAGATCGGGGAAGGGTTCTAAAGATGATTTCAATGTATTGTATGAAATGCACAGAATTTCAATTAAAATATACATTAAGAAAAAATGTACACACTCTCTCCTGGAAGCATATATCAGTAGTCAGTAGTTCAGCAGGAAGGGGTGAGGCTGCAAGAGTTCTTCCCCAATTGATGATTGACTGCTGACAGGATAAGTCTTTTGTAGGCCCATTGCTGTCAGTCACAGATGCTGCGAGATTATGGCTGCATTGGCTGTGTCATGCCCAGAAGATAGTATTTCACAACCTTTCCCCATTTGCTCTTGCATCATTTCAACCACTTCCTCTACAGTGTGGCCTGTGCCTTAGAGCAGATGGTATAAATGTCCTGGCTGAGACTGAGCATGCAATCATCACTTACCCTCAGCATCCTGGAGAGCCATGCATCTCTGTATTTGCCTAACTGCAGTTCATTTTAAAGACAAGCTTCTCTGAGTAGGATGAGAGTATAAATATAGATATTTAGAAGAAAACATGATGACGTGGCAATTTATGCTAATAATAACATCATTTAATTTTTAGTCAAAGGCTCTTATTTTCCCAGTTGCTCTGGGGAAAGTTAAATATACATTTTTGCTACAATTGAAAAGATAATTACAAAATGTCCCATGCTGACTTAATCCTAAGTAAATCCTCAACTGGCTTTAGCTGTTTCAAAGTGTGAAATTTTTCTTTCTATGTCCAAGTAAACTAAATTCCCTATATTCTATTAGGTATTATTTCAAGGACTATGGATGGCAGACCATGACTTTTTAACGATGGTTAAACATGTTGAAGACCAGCTAAATGTTGGTAAATGTTGTTCTCATGGGGAAAATGACACTTTATTTTCCATTTAAGCAGCATTTTTAGCCATTTCCTAGTTATATTAGCATAAATCTAAACTTACAAGAAAATTGTTATATCTTTAAACTGCCTAATACATTAGCTGGTGTAGTTTTCACAGTTTTATGATTACATGTGTCATTTTAACCCATTTTTTATATTGTAAAAGCCCTAGCTCATATACTTTTTAGTTAATTATTGTTTGGACATATAAATCAATTATTATGGCACATTTTTACACTTGTACTTTAAGGGGAATGTGTGGAGTTGTCTTAGCAAAGTATGATGCTCTGGTCAGAGACTCTGTTCATGAACTCTCACTGGAGAGAAATGTGCAAGTGTCTATGCATCCCTTAGAGTACAACAAAGACAGACCAAAATACTCTGACTAAAGTCTAATTTGCCAAACCAGTAAGTTTACTTGGCTTATATGCGAAGCATGGGTGAGTTTATGTACAGAACTAGGGCTTACCCTGATACACCTACATACTGAAAACTCACAGCAACATGAATGCCGATTTCCCTAGAACTACATTGATGGAGTCCCTTGTGGGTCTCTCTTCCCTCGTGGGTCATTGGCCACCGATCCGAGAGGACAAAGGGAGCAGAGGTGGTGAGCAGGGTTAGGACAGGCATGAGTACAAAGGAAAAAACCTCCCAGGAGTCAGCTTCAGTGAGACAGCTCACTTATTCAGGGGGATGGGGTGGGTATAGGGTGAAGATGGCAGCCAAAGCTTTACCTGATAGGTGTTCATGGTATGCTTTATTTGCATGCAGCAGGGGGACCCTATCACATAAAAAGGGTAGGTGGGATGAAGTGGCTGTAGTGCAATGCCTAATTATCACACAGGAAAAACCTAGGGGCAGCTTTTGCCGGGAACTGTGTCAACTGTCATGTTCTAAATAAGGTCAGGCATCTGTGCTTGGAGACACTCTCCAAATGAGGTCAGGCAGAGAGTAGGAAGCCCCTGCTGAGAAAAGGAGTCCTCCATTATGTGCCGAGCTCATGGCGCTATCCGGACATGGTGGACTGTGACCTTAAATGGCAGGGTCCCCCAACAGTCCCTCCCTTCAATTGTCCATCCACATTTTATACACTCTAGTTCCCCCCATGATAGCAAGGCTATGGCCACTTAGGGCCTAAATATGCAGAGTTGACAGAAGATTGCAGGAAGGTGTGTATGGGATCACCAATGAAGTTCTGATCACTTTCTTCTATGAGGGAAACTCACCAGTCATCATCCCCATTCATCCCCAAGTGTATATAATGAGTAGTCGGAAATACTGATAAGCTGCTTCTGATGATGATAGTAATGAATCCTTTGCTCAGAGCACAAGTCTTAACAAGGACAATCATGAACAACCAGTTACACACACACACACACACACACACACACACACACACACACACAGAGAGAGAGAGAGAAGCATGTACCTTACATTCTCACTGTGTTGTGATATATTTACCATAATCACAACAGGGCCAAGAACTGGGTAAATAGGAAAAGCCCCTGTTACCAAAATTTCCTAAATTTCAATTATAAAACTTCTTGCACTGCCTACCTATTTCAGAAGAAATGAAAATAAAAGCATCTTTTGAACATCCCTACCCCTATACCCAACTCCTGAGCACCTAAGATGATACAAGAATTATCACGTATCACCTGGGTCATGATGCAAGAGGAGAGACTATCATATATCCATAAATCGAGGTATTTATTTATTTGGAATCTATGGAGAAGTTATATCTGGAAGCATTGTTATCTCTGTGTAGCAGATAAGAAAATCCCATCATCTTAAAGTAAAAAGCATGTGGCTTTCATGGACCTAGATGGAGAACAATACCTGCCCCTTCTCCTTTCCCTCTGATTATGATGATGAGTGAGAAGATGGAGTGCAGGGGAGTGAGATAAGTAAGACAATTTGCAGACAGGTCCTTCTGTCAGGATATAGGATTTTTGTGTATTACCACATAACTGCAGTCACAGACATGCTGAAACAATTGGAAGAGTAAGGAGAGAAGGCAGTGTAGCTGGGACAAGATTAGCAAAAGAGAAGCTGGTGAAATTAATGCAGTAGGAAGAGGAGGATGGAATCAGCAGATGTGAATTAATAGAAATAAATAAGAAGGTCACTGGGCTTGAAAACTCAATAATAAACAGGTGTGGTATTTCAAAAAGTAAAGAAGGTAGAATATAGGAAATTATCTTGAGCACCCTGTCAAGGATCATTTTTAAATTATTTCATTACCCAGGGGCTGGAGAGGTGACTCAAGCATTAACTGGCAGAGGACCCATGTTTAGTTCCATCACCCACATGGCTGTGAGCAACCTTCAGTAACACCAGTTTCAGGGAATCTGATGACCTCTTCTGACCACTGCAGGCATTGCACGACACAGGTGGACTAACCTACATGCAGACAATACACACATATACATAAAATAAAAATAAAATATTTTTAAAATTATTTCATTAATCATAAAATATTCATTGATGCTTTCATTAAATTCTATATAATATGTGTATGTACACATAGAAAATAATATGCATATAATAGTGGAAGTTCTTAGTGAAAGGCATGTAAAATATCCAAGTTCATGTAAATCTCAATTCATGTCCTTTCACAGTGTGCATATCTTCCCTCATTTGTGCGTATAACTTTCTAACCACTGTGTGTTCATTCTAATGTCTCTAGGCAATTAAATATTAAAATCACAAAATGGATGCTTTTATAAAAAATAGCAAATTTCAATAGCAAGGGTGTATGCAAATAAAATGCTGTATGCTACTTGAAGACTTGAATCTGTTTGTTTAAAGCTTTTGTCCATTTAAATCATTTTAGAATTATGCCAACATAATTATTTTGACATTTAAGAAGTCACTACCAATACCTATTCTATATAAATTATTGATTTTAACTTGATTTAGTAATTTTTATCAGATTTTAGTTATTCAACATAGTATGATTAGTGCATTTTCATACATATATATCATTTCACATTTCTCAGATTTACCCTCTTTTTACCCTTCATTCAACTTTCTCCTCTTCCTTTCCCTTCTGGATCCCCTTGGGTCAGTAGTTTCCCTTCTGTTTTCATAAAGATGTCTAGTTCTATTTACATTACTTAAAATGACATAAATCTATTCTACTTAATGTCTGGATAAGACTCCATTGTTTATACATATCACATTGTCTTAACGCACCTGTTGGAAGGCATCTAAGCTAGTTTCCTGTCTTGGGAGGTGTGAATAGTGCAACAATAAACTTGGAAATGACGGTTCTCTGTGGTTTGCTTATTAAGATTCCTTTGAGTGTATACCCAGGGGTGTTACAACTATATTATACGGTAGTTCTAATCGTAGTTTTTGAGGAAACTCCATACTGACCTTCATAGTGACTACACTAGTTTACATTCTAACCAGCAGTGTACAACTGTTATTACTTCCCCACAGATCCTCACCAGTATTTGTTTTTTATTTAAATTTTCCAAATTTCATAATAAATATTTGATTGTATTTAAATGTGTTCCCTTTTCTATACCCTTCTTATAGGCCTGCCCACCTGATTTCATGTGCTCTGTCATATATGGTAAGGCCTATCAAGCCATGTTCATGTCCTCCAAATGTCCTTTGGTATTTGTCCATCATTGGAACCTGGTTAACCTATCTAGCATCACTCAGGCAAAACTGATTCTTCCTCTCTCAATAGTTATCAATTGCCAATAGCTCCTCAGGCAAGTTTGGGGATTTTTATGCACTTCCTCATTTCTGTTCTGGGCTTTTGTTTGGATTGAGATTGCATCTACCACTCCTTGCTCTTACAAACTTTCTGGCACTTCTTAATCAATGGTTCCAGAGCTAGGATGACAGAGGTTTGATATAGGTGTCACATATAGGGATAAGTACTCTGCAGTGTCTTATTCTCTGCACTATGGCCATAGTGGCTTTCGGGGTTAATCATCATCTGTTGCATGAGGATACTTTGCTGGTGAGAGTTGAGAGAGGTATTAATGTCCTCCTTCCTCTTGTTCTATGTCCCCTACACCTTAGATGTAGACGTTGCAATGTTGATGAATCACTTAGGGCTGGACATTTCATAGAAACCTATTCTCTCCATTTGACCAATTGAGGAACTTAGTAATAGTCTCCATCCATTTCAAAAATAGGATTCTCTGACGAGTGGGGAGAGGTACACTTGTTTGTAAATATAAGCACAGATTTTAAATATAGTAAGGGTTTACACTCATATAGGGATGTGACAAAATGGGTTTTTATCAAGTATTTATGACCACTCCAGTCATTATACTAACTATATTTATATTACAGATGCACACAAGTTCCCTCCCATTGAGGGAAACTTAAGTCCAGTTAGAGAGATATTGATTATCCCAAGATAAAAGTGCCACTAATGAACCAGTGGAGGTTGTTTGCTGGACAAGTCATTATAGTTCACAGAATTTACATTTGGAAGGAATCATTGATTGGCGTTCTTCATTGGGAGTTTGCTTTGTAGTTTCTAGTACTATGGGAGCTACTCTTCAGAGAGGATGCACCCAAGATCAGCTCCAGCTTTATTGTTCCAAGTCCTGTGTCCAATATGTGTCCTGTATTGATCAATAAGGATATATTTTCAAGTTCTGTGAGGAAGTCTAAGGGATGATGCAATAGCCTGAGCTATTTTGGGAGTCTCTTGGTCTACTCTGACCAAGAAAAATCTCCAAGGAAGGTTTCTCCTGCCTGGCACTGAGTTTTTTGTTATATAACCTTTAGCTACACACACACACACACACACACACACACACACACACACATATACACACACACCTTTCTCCTTTCTCTTCCCCTGTAACACTCTCTATTTCCTCCCCAGTTAAAGTATCCCTCATTTTCCACATTTCCCCCTTGATAACACATGCCACCTTCTTGCTCGCCCTCTTTTGACCTCCTTTATTCCCTTTCTCCTTTACACTAAGGTTCTTTTCCATTTTCTTGGCTTCTGTAGTTATATCCAGATATGTACTCACATCTAAGGATTTCAAAGGGAGAGAACATACATCATGTGTTCGTTTGAGTCTATGTTACTTCAACGTGCTCACAGATTGAGAGAATTATTATTATGAAAATGACCATCCTATGAAAAGCAATTTATACACTCAAAACATTGTAGCTATTTAATATTATTTATAATTAAAATGAAATTAGCCTTCACATTAAAATCATGAATTAGAATTGCATTAATTCAATTTAGTAGAAAGTTTTGAGTTTTTGAGGAAGTCAGCATTTGTGAATGTAAATTAAGTAGAAATCTCAAATTTTAAAACTCTGCAAATGTTCACGATATGTGATACACTTCTATCAATACATATCAACATTAGTGGTCTATTCATGTTTATTATGGGATGATAAAATAAGAAAAGATTAAAAATATTTTTTTGCAATGATGTATGTATGAGGTTAAACATAGACCTGTTTCAATTTAATCATTCTCATTTGTTCATTATTCATTGGGCAGAATTCATTTTCTTTGTATTTCCTCAATATGATTTTAGTTTCAACCTTAAATTACAGCTGAGTTTATTTATTTCTCAACTATTATTACTTGAGAAATATATTTAATGTAGGCTTAATTAAACTATATTTTACATAATTAACTTACAATTTTATTAATGTTCAGTATTGAGAATTCTGAAGATGAAACATTTACTTTTTTCCAAATTTGTTATTTTTTTGTACAATAAAGTGTATAAGACACATGAATGATTTCTCTTCATATTCAACTACAAGTTTCACATAATGCACAGAGTCAATCTTGCTAAGAAGATGGTTCTCTGTTGATTTTTCAAAATATTTGTTTCCTGTGACTTGAAAAATATGTGCTCCAAGAATATAAATAGTACACAACTTTAAGAGAAAATGTACTCTTTGAGCAAAACATATGGGAAAAATTATATGAATTGAGAAAGTTGTTACAGAAAGAGAAGAGGAAAAGAACTTGAAGCAAACATTACAATGGAAGAAATGTGGAATGTAAAAAAAGAAATTCATAAACTTGTTTCTACACCATCTTCACATTTTCTTTCATCTTTAAGACATATTAATTACTTTCATCTCATTTTCTGGTGATCATATCAGTTCTTGTCCATGAATACTTTTTTTTTTAAGACAGACTTTTACTATGAATCCTTGGTTGCCCTGGAAGTCACTGTGTAGACAAAGGAGTGGTTTCCTGGATTTCACAGAGCTCCACCTGCCTCTGCTGGGACTAAAGGAGTGGTCAGCACACATACTTTGCACATTCTTCAAAAGAAAACTTCCTGTTTTAAAAGGAACAAAATTGTAGACTAAAGTGAAAGCAGTTAGAAGTGAAGCAGAGTGAAAGAGAAATGAAGAAAATTTCATGTTTTCATAGTTTGTTAATCACAGAATTTTGTTACAACAAAGTAACTGGTTAAGTCAAAACTTATGCAAGTTCCGCTTTATATAAAATACTTCAGTAAGCACAAGATTTTAAATTCTAAGACTGTTCATTAAATAGAAAGTCATATATTTACTAATCACTATTAATCATCCTCAAACATCTTAATAAGCAACATTTTTAATGCATTTTTATTGAATTTATGTGTATTTCATACAGAATGTCTCAATCATCATTACACGCCTGTCCCATTGGCACCCTTCCATAGGTCCCCTACTGGATTTAATGCATTCTGTTATTGATGTAAAGGCCTTGCAAATCAAGTTAGCATCCCCAAATATCCTTCAGTGCAAGTTCATCCACTGAGATCTAGTAAATGAATAACATTTTTTTCATTAATTCCCCATATGGAACACAAATAACACATTTATTCTTTTACTTAATAGACTTTTCAAAGAAATAAATACGTATTCTAGATATAGTGGTACATATCTTTGTAGTAAACATTGAAGAGGTTGAGGACAAAGAATTACAGTTTTGAGGCTACTTTGAGCCATGTAGTAAGAATCTGTGTTGAGAGAGGGGGAGGATGAAAGGAGAATGAGATGGAAGTGGAGACAAGAGGAGGAGGAAAGAATGATGATAAAAAGGTACAGAAAGAGGAAGGAGGAGGATAGGAGGGAAGAAAGAAAAATGAGAGGGAGACAAACAGGGAGGGAGATAGGAGGGAAGTGATAAGTAGATGAAATGTTTAAATAAATAATAATAATAGTAATAAGGCAATTGTTTTTTCACTTACATGCGCAGGGCAATCAAATATGTGAACCATATATTCTTTTGTTTTCCCAGATTTAGTAAATACTTCAACAAAAAAATTGTGTTATTTTTATTAACTGTTTAAATCTTTTAAATATTTGATATTTTATGTCTATAAGTGTTTTGACTGCATGTATGTAAGTGCAGCACATGTGAGCAATGCCCATGGAGACCATGAAGGGGCATGGGATTCCTTGAAACTAAAGTTACAGACATATTTTTCCACCATGTCTCCTGTGAACCAAAGCAAGAACGTCTGACAAATAGGTAAGTACTCTTAACCACTGAGCCATCTCTCCAGCCCCAAATATTCAAATCATTGACTAGTGTTTCATCAGCCTTATAAACTTTCCCCCACCTTCATACTTCTTCAGTGCTGTTCGGTTCCAGTTTGGATGTTCTTTTCCCACCTTCCATTAAAATTCAGTTAGGGTTTCTGCCACTTTATTGCCTTGTTTCCAGATCTTTATGCTGTTTCCTCATCTCTACGGGTAATTTTCTATCTTAGCTCTCAGGCCTACTCAGATCTCTGGAACTTGTGGACTGGGATTCATGATCCACAACCATGACTAGTAAGTTTCTTATCCCAAACCTCTCTGTAATCCAACATGTCAGCGATTAGGACTTCTTAGAGCCTGGAATTTGTGCATGCCCCATACGTGAAAACTCTCCCACCCAGATGTGTCAGTCAACGTGCTCATTTAGTGTCCACACTGTCCACTCTGATGCTCCAGAACACTAAGGAGTCAGTCCTGGAACCTCAAATAACAAATATTGGACCTTTAACTAGTTGAATTGAGACAACCTTCTTTTAAATCTCATTTTATTTCTTGATTTTCCCCAAATTTTTACTGAGTTTTAGTGCATTAAATATATAGATATTAATCAAATTACGTCACTCCTCCTTCCCACTTTCTGAAGCTCCCCACCATACCTTAAGTATTCTGTCATATATGTTAAGTCTTATCCAGTCAAGCACTGTAACCATATGTCCCTCAGTGAAAGTTCACCCAGTGGAGTCTAGTCAGCCTATCTAGAGTCACTCTCTTAAAGAAGATCAAGTCCCTCTCACCCCCACCCTCCCAAAAAAAAATCAGTTGCAAGTAGTTCCTTAGCTAGGGTTGAGGTCTGCTGCTCATTTCCCCATTCTATGCTGGGTTTTTGTCTGATTCAGTTGGCATGAATCTTGTGCATGTTGTCAAATTGTTGCAAGTTCATGAGCAAGACTCTTGTTTCCTTATTTTCATGCACCAACCCTGGTTCTTGGACTCTTTCTGACCCCTCTTCTTCAATGTTCCCTGAGCTGTGGGTGTGTTACATTTGGCATAGGAGTCTAATCAAGGACCATATACTCTACAGACTCTTTTTCTTTAAAACTTAGCCAGTTGTGGTCTTTTATGTGCATCAGACTGTGTTGTGTGAGGAAATATCTATTACTCAATCAAAGAAATTTTCAAATCTAAAATACCCCAGAAAAAGTATAAGCAGGATGTCTGGGGTATTACAAAAAGAGCAAAATAGAAGATAAGCAAGGAGAAACCCATGCCACATTCATAGAAAATATTTTAACAAAATCAAAGGAAAAGATATTGAAAGCAGGAAGAATGATCAAGTCACATATAAGGCAGGCCCATCAGAGAAACAGCCAACTTTTCAATTGAGACTATGAAAGTCAGAAAGGCTTGGACTAATGTTCTACACATAATGGAAAAACACAGATTCCAGTCAACACCTAGCTAAATTATCACTTGTAATTGAAAGAGAAAGAAGCTTTAAATAATAAAAACAGGTTTAAGAAATTTATGTCCATAAAGCAAGTTCTACAAAGAATACTCAGCGGAGTATTTCAGAGTGAAGAGAAGTCAAGCATACTACAAAGGAATCAAATAATGAATAAACAATTTCTGAATAGTTAAGCAAAAGAAGCCAAAGAAAATAACACTGCAACACCAACATAACAGGAATTAATAAACATCAGTCTACAAAACTGAATATTAATGATCTCCACTCCCCAGTAAAAAGACATGGAATAACAGATTAGATTAGTAAACAGATATCCATTGATTTTTCTGCCCTCAAGAAACAAACATCACCATCAATGATCAATACTACCTTATGCAAAAAGGATGGCAATAGGTATTCCAAGCATTGGAACTAAGAAATAAGCATTATAATGGCTGTTAAAGTAGAATTAAAACTCAAACTAGACAGAAGTGATTAGAAAAGTTACTTCATATCATTAAAAACTAATATACCAAAGAACATCAAGGTTCTAGACATATATGCACCAATATCAGGGCTATCATATTTCATAGAAGAAAATCTGTGAGAATACAACCACTTGTTAATTCCAACACAGTGTTAGTGGATTACTTCAGTACCCTGCTGTAACCAATAGACGGGTCAACCACAAAACATCTAAATAGAGAAACACTGGAGTTAAAGGATGTTATAAATCAAATGGACCTTACAAACATCTACATAACATTTCACCCAAACATCAAAGAATATATTTCTTCTCAGCAGCCCACACAAATTTAAACACATACTAGGTTACAAAACAAGCCTCCACAAATTTCTGAGTGTATAAAATATTATCTAGTATACTAGTTGATCACAAAGAAATAAGGCTATATATCAACAACACTAAAAATGGGGAAAAGTATAAAAATTAATGGAAACTAAACAGCACGCTACTAAATGAATTTGAATCTAGGGAGAAATCAGAAAGGCCAATTTGAAAATTCTTAGAATTGAGCAAAAATGAAAATATAACATATCCATACTTTTGAACACATTGAAGGCAGTCTTAGGAGGCAAATTTATAGCATTAAGTGTCTACTGCATAATAATAGAAACATCATATAAATCAATTAGAAACGCACCTAAGATTCCTGGAAAAAGAGAACAAAGAACAACTAAAAAGTATAGTCAGTAAGAGAGAAGATCCAGGCTGAAGTTAATGAATTAATAATGAAGAAAACAGTACATAAATCAACAAAAGAGTTGAGTTCTTTGAAAAGATTAATGATATTGACAAACTTTTACCAAACTTAACCGAATGAAAGAGAGGGTCCAAAATAAATAAACTCAGAGATGAAATGGGAAACACTGTATCATGTGCTGAAAAAAGTCAGAAAACTATAAGGATATAGTTTTAAAGACTATATTCTACTAAACTAGGAAATAGATATATTTATAGATACATATAAATGAAATCAAAATGGCATAAATAATTTAAACATACCCACACTATACCCAAGCTAATAGATGCACTAATTAAAATCTCCAAACTAGAGCTGGGTGTGGTGGCACACACCTTTGTCCCAGCACTCAGAAGGTAGAAGCAGGGGACCATCTATGATATCAAGGGCAAACCTGATCTATTTTCCCAGTTTTAGACCAGCTGAGCTACAGGAAGACCATGTCTCAAAATCACAACAGTAAAACATCTCCAAACTAAAAAAGAGATAATCACAAGATGGTTTAAGCTTAGGATTCTACCAAATCTTCAGAGAAGAAAAAATACAGTACTTCCAAAATTATTACATACACTTAATAGGAAAGAACACTCACACATTCTTTCTTTGAAGCAAGTGTTACTCTGATGCCAAAAGAAGGCAAAGACCAAACCAAAAAAAAGAAGAAAAGAAAATCATAGGCCAAGTTCTCAAATGTGCATGCATGCACAATCCTTCAATGAAATACTTACAAACAGAATGTAAGAAAATGTCAAAAGATTGTCCACCATGACAAAGTCAGTTTATTGTAGAGATAGAGGAATTGTTTAACATATGTAAATCAATAAATGTAAATCACTACTCAGTTATTGAAATCACATGATCATCTCATAAGATGCAGAAATGGCCTTTGACAAAATCCATCATCTATGCCTGAAAAAACCCTTGGAGAATCTAGGAATCCAAGGGTCATATCTCAGAATAGTAAAGTTAATGTACGACAAGCCCACAACCAACATCATACTAAATGGACAAAACTTGAAAGCACTCCCATTACAATCAGGAACAAGACAAGTATGTCCACTCTTCATTACTGTTCAATAGAGTACTTGAAGTCTTAACTATAGAAAAAAGAAATATTGTGGGAGACAGGCTTGAGCCTAGGGTGAAAGTCTTATTGACAGGCATACATCAGGCCTGAGGCAATGGCCAGACTGCTGGGGCCACAAGGAATGCCTTGTGACATTTTACTCCCATTAGCAGATCATGAGACTAATGCCTAGAGCTCGCCGCTCCCTAATCACCACCCTTGGATAGCTCACCTTTAAACTACTTATGGTACTGTGCACCATCCTTGGATACCTCACTTTTAAACTACTTGCTGTGCTGTGATTTGACCACTACCATTATATAAGCTTGTGCCATCCTGCAATAAACCAGATCTGTGTCACTGAAAATGGTCTCCTGTGTCTGAATGTGGCTTGGCTGACACAGTCTCCTCACCAGCCCTGGGGTCCGGACTGGTCAACTGATCGGAGGAACTAGGAGAGCAGGAGAGTGGCCATAGCCGGAGGAAAGCAGCCATAGCAGATGACCACGACCACAACTGGTGCCCAACATAGGGCACGAAGCCTCCTGCCCCACAGAGCTGTAACACACTGAGCAGGGCTCCCAAGGCCCCCTTTGCAAGTAATTCTTCTGTGGGTACTTGCCACTTTCATTCTCCTGTGCTTCTTCTGGTTCGCAGTCTTCAGTTTGGCATGTTGTTCCTGTCTTCGCTGATCGTCTTCCTGAATGGTTCCCGAGTCCCTTTGGGTACGTCTTGAAGGGTGAGTGACCTCCGGTATGGGGAATAGTCATCCAGCTGCTGCCAGCACCTGTGCTGCTGCCCTGGATTCTCTCCTCAGGAGTAGACAAATTATGGTAACAGAAAAGGATATAACTAAGTTTTTAGATGAAGTACTAGCTCTTGACCCTGGTTTACAGATTCTTGTTGCTGGGATCCTGAACAATGGGCTTGCATTTTATTCTTGGCCCTGCATAGAAAAGTCGGGGAGGGATGCCCACAGTCTGGCTGTTCTACCCTGTTGTGACAGCCATTCTGGCCTCCCTTCAGGGGGTTCCCCCCAAAGCCCCTGAACAGGACAATCCCTTATTTAAGGAGATAGATGAGCAAATACAACAACAGGATGCTGGGGATGGCCTGTCCCAGGCATTTCCAGTTAAAACAAAACTAACAGATTCTTGTTCTGATAAAACTATGATTGTTAATGGTGCTATAAAAAAATGAGGAATTGGGGTTTGAGAGCTCCCCTGATGAAAAACAGAAAGTCAAGATTGCTTCTGCTCCACCATTACAGGGTGGTGGCTACCCTCCGCCATCTTGTATTAGCTTTGATGGAAAACAGGAAGTTAAGCCAGCCTCTGCTCTGCCATTACAGGGCAATGGCTACTTTCCACTATCTTGCACTAGCTTTAAGGAATTTCCCCTCCAGTCCATGTACCCCTCCCTTCCGGAGGAGGACTGGAAGCCCCTCCCATCTAGGCCCCTCTTCTACGATACAATGGGAGATTTTCTACAGTTGTTCCCAGTTACTGTCAATCAGGGACAACAGAACCCTAATGTCTGGAATCCATATTCTCCTGATACCTTAAGGAAGCTGTGTAAGGCAGCAATTGAGGATGACATTCACTCCCCCTGGTTTGGTCAGTTATTAGATACAATTAGTCATTCGGCCAATACCCCCTATGATTGGCAGAATATCGCCCGTGCTTGCTTACAGGGAGGTGATTTCTTTTATGGAAAGCTGCTTACCAAGATGAATGTGAACAACAGGCAGAGTGCAATAGAAATGCCAATGTCCAAAACATTGGAATTGATGACCTAGTAGGACACTGCAAATTTGAGAGCCCCCAAGCTCATGCACAGGAACCTCCCCACTACTTTGAGCAAGTACAGCTTTGCACGCTTCGTGCTTTTCGAAGTATGCTGACTCGCGGTGATACCAATGGGGGAGATATCCTCTGCAATATAGGTGATACTTATGGGGGAGAGATATCCTCTGGAATATAGAGGTTGTTCTAACTACCAATGACAAAGCCTTTTATGATGACCACATTGTAGACCAGTGGTTAATGCCCCCCACCCTCACCCCCAATTCTAATGGCCACTGCTCCGCTGCCCAAGCTGCCCCCCATCAAACTAACGTGGTACACTAAAGCTCCCATATGGGCGGAGCAGTGGCCTCTTCCTTCACATAAATTAGCTCATTTGATCTCCTTGGTCCAGGAACAGTTATCCTTGGGTCACACTGAGCCCTCACTTAGTCCTCATAATTCTCCCATTTTTGTTATACAAAAGAAACCAGCAAAGTGGAGACTTTTACATGATTTAAGGGCTATTAATGAGCATTTAAAGCCTTTAGGGACCCTTCAAATGGGAATGCCTCACCCTACCGCTATTCCCAAAGAGTGTGCAATTTTTATTATAGATATTAAGGACTGTTTCTTTTCTATTCCTCTTCATGATTATGATAAGCCCTAATTTGCCTTCTCTATACCTACCATCAACCATAACCTTCCAGTTCAATGCTATCAATGGAAGGTTTTTCGTCAGGGCATGAAAAACAGTCCTACTATCTGCCAATATTATGTGGCCCATGACTGAAGACCTTTGCTGACTGAGGTTTATATTTTACATTATATGGATGACATTCTTATAGCCCATAAGGATCCTAAGATCTTACAAGGAGCTTTTCAAAAACTCAAAACAAACCTCCAAGCATTGGGTCTTACTAATGCAGCAGGTAAAATACAGTTACATGCCCCTTAAACCTTTTGGGGCCACTATTTAAGATGCCATCTAGGCCATAGCTCCTGTTATACAATGAGCTCTATTTGTATTAAACTTTCTAAAATTTGACTCCAATGGCATCCCACCAGCAATAAAGCATTGGGGGGGGTGTTCACTCAGCCCACTCCTGCTCCCATGGTGAGATGGAAGGACCCTCTCACAAGAAAATGGAAAGGTCCACACCTATTGTTAACACAAGGGCGAGGCTATGTTTGTGTCTTTCCAGATAATCTTCCAGCCCCCATCTGGATCCCAGCCTGGAACATCAGAATTGCCTGTGATGGAAATCTCCCTCCACAACCACCGACCCCAGAGATGGCAGACCCTGGAGGAAGCAGCGCACCTATGTGTGCCATCATTACTGCTAACCCCTGATTTTTGGACCCTGCATTATTAAGGGTTGTGATAATTTTGTTAAAACTCATATTTCTCTGGTTCAGTTAGCTGTTGCCCCACTTCCAGATCTTGCCAGGCATATCTCTGCAAACAAGGACCTGCTGTTCCCTGCCTTTACCAACCTAGAGATATGAAAATTAGGCTTAAGCATAGGTGTAAAATCTTACGAAACAACCATGCAATGGACCTGAGACAACGGCCTGACTGCCAGAGCCACAGGAAATGCCTTGCGATATATACTCCTGTTGGCAGACTGTGAGAGCGATGCCTAGAACTTGCCACTCCCTAATCCCCATCATTACCCCAGATGGTACGACCCTGCTCCATCAGCTTTTATTGAATTCTTAGCCCCTTAAGAGGCCTTTGCATGGGGCAAAGCTTTATAAACTGCCTCTCCCTCTGCCAGACCATAACAAGGGACTCACCCTTCGAGGGCTGGTAGTCAATGACGGGTAAGATCCCAAAAGATGGGACAACCTAAGATAGGCACAGACCATAATGCTGGGTGACTCTTGAAGTGGGGACAACAATGCCAAGGCAAAGAACCTCGACTCCCACTGGTTGGCATGGAGTTGGCCCAGCCTGCACTCGAGGAAGCTCACTATCTTGAGGGAGGGGGCTCTTGATACAATGACCCCCTCAGCCATTCTACCTTGCCTTGATGTATCTGGACTGATATCAATATGCTATGTATTCTAAACTATACCTCATCCTTAAAAATAAAAAAAGGGGGAGATGTGGGAGACAGGCTTGAGCCTAGGGTGAAAGTCTTTTTGACAGCCATACATTAGGCCTGAGGCAACGGCCCAACTGCTGGAGCCACAAGGAATGCCTTGTGACATTTTGCTCCCATTGGCAGATCATGAGACTAATGCCTAGAGCTCGCCACTCCCTAATCATCACCCTTGGATACCTCACCTTTAAACTACTTGCTGTGCTGTGACTGGACCACTACCCCTGTATAAGCTTAAACCAGATCTGTGTCACTGAACCTGGTCTCCTGTGTCTGAATGTGGCTCTGCTGACACAGTCTCCTCACCAGCCCTGGGGTCCAGACCAGATGACTGATTGGAGGAACTAAGAGAGCAGGAGAGCGGCCATAGCCAGAGGAGAGCAGCCACAGCAGATGACCACAAAATATGAAGGAGATAGAGGAGATACAAATCAAAAAGAAAGAAGTCAAGTTATCCTTATTTTAATCACTTAGGCCATTTCACAGTTACTTATCCTCAGTACTTTACCAGTTGTGAAACTTTATAATAGTAGACGTTTGCAGCAAAATGAAACTTTTTTTTTTTTTTGGTCTTTTTTAGATAGGATCTCCCTGTAGCCCCAGCTGTCCTGGAACTCACTATGTAGACGAGGCTGGAATTGAACTCACAGAGATCAGCCTGCCTCTGCTTTCTGAATGCTGGAATTAAAGGTGTGCACCAGCACACCTGGCAAAATGAAACTTTTGATGAATGGTAAATGGTACAATTGTCAGTAAATAAAAATAAATGTCTTTAGACTATAGTAAGAAATTATGTTGGTGTAGGAAAGTGACAAAAGTAGATTCTTCTCAGTGGTATATGACCACTTAGACCTGTGTATTTTGATATGCTCACAGTGCCAAAAATGAATTCCCTCTCATTTAGCAGGCCTTCAGTAGAGCTAGACAGTTGTTGATTACCCCCAAGATAAAATTACCACTATTGTATGAATAGAGATAAATTGCTAGCCTGGGGATTGTTTGGGTTCATATACTTACAGCTGGGGAAGACTATTGATTGCTTCTTCTCCCTTGGCAACTTGCATAGTATCTTCTGATGCTATTAGTACCAGTCTTCATAAAGGAGAGCTCCAGTTTTATTGTTTTAAGTTCTGTGTCTGAAGTATGTGTGATTTCAGCATTACACTCTTACCTTCAAGTTGTGGAAGGCAATCAAGGACTGTGGCAATACCCTTCATTGTTTGGGGAGTCTTAGACTATCCTTAGCAGCAACTTTAATGGAGGTTTCCCTTCTCTGGCACTATGATTGTCATTACATAACATTCATCTATACATACGCCTTCACATGTGTGTATTTTTCAGTGCATTAACTAAATACAACGTTTTTATTTGTCTTTTCCCACCACGTAAGATTATTTATATTTCTTTCTAATTTCTCCCCAGGTATAGCACTTTCTCCTCCTGCTACAGTTTAAGAGCCTACCAATTTCCTGATTTCTCCATTCATAATGCTAGTCTCTTATCACCCACCCCTGTCCCAGGTTCTTTCTTTCAATAAACTGTATCTCTAGATGTAGAATACTGAAATTGTATCCATATCTACCATTTTGCAAAATAAATATTCTTCAAATGAATAAAAGAAATCAGTGTGAACCTTGAAATTCTTGAAAAAAAAAATCATAGCCAGTATCATACAAGATATAGGTACAGGTAAGCTCCTATAAATTAAACTTCTTTTGCTCAGGAATTCTGGTTAACAATTGAAAGTGGGACCTCATTAACTAAAAGATTTCTCTACAGCAAAGGAAACAGTGAATCAAGCTTACGGAGTGATGGGAGAAACTCTTTACCAGCAATGTATCTGAAAAACAATTAGTTCCAGAATATTTAAAAACAGTAAAAACCAAAGAATCAAGAAAACATATGACACAGTAAAAAAAAAAAGGACTATAGCTACGAAGAGTTCTCAAAGTAATACATAGAAATAGGTGAGACATTTTAAAAGTACTCAACATTCTTAATAATTAAGGAAATACAAATTAAAGCAACTTTAAAATTTCACTTTCACCAGTCAGAATGACTACAGTCAAGAAAACAAAGAACTATCCCCTATAATTCTGCTCAATGATGAACCCTGCATGCTACACTATCAACATGCCAAACATGATGTTCCAGCTGGTGTAATAGTGGCACATAAGGTGTATGTACAGCCAGCAAATTTTCAGTTGGATATAATGCCAGGTCCTAGAGGTTGGACACACAACTGGTACTGTAGATCAGGCCAACCCCCTTGTGGCAAGGGAGGATATAGGTCCCAATGGGGATGCCATTGCAATTTTTTTGTTAGATGGCTGTGATACACCTGCAAAAGTACTGTCCAAACATCTGTGTTTATGCCCATAGGCTAAATTATTATAGAAGCCATGGTTTAGATGTTTTTATTCTTGCTGTTTGTGTTTTTATAGTAGATGGAATCCCACTGAAATGGACCAACAGCCCATTGAACACAGTTCAGTGCCTTGTCACAATGGGAGGAAGATCATCCCACACCTATCACCCCCTCTGAGGCTCAGGGACTTTTGCAAAAGAGATTGGTAGAAAGAATGTAAGATCCAGAAGATGGGGTGTAGTGCTACCTGGAAGTATCATCTGACCACTATGCTGGCAAGCTATAGTCACACCTCATTCCCATGCTTGTCAAGGAGTTGATGGGGAGTCAGAAAAAAAGAAAAAGAGAGAAAGAAAAGAAAACACCACCACCAAATGCTGGTGAGGATGTGGGGAATGGGGAACAGTCATTCCCCAATGGTGGAATTACAAATAGAATAGTCACTATTGAAATCAGTAAGGAGAATTTAAAAAAATAAAACTAAAAACAGATGTACCATATAGATAGAAGTAGAAACTAGAAGATGGAAAGATCTTCAGTGTTCTTGGATTGGTAGAATCAATATTGTGAAAATGACATCTTACAAAATTCAATTTTTAGATTCAATACTGTAGGAAAGTGCCAGGCTTAAGCACAGGCTGTGCAGAGAACACAGTTTCTGCTTTGAGAGCGCAGCCTGTTCTTCTGCAAAATAGCCAAACTACCATCTGCCTGAATGAGGGGATCTATCAGGAAGTGACACACCAACTTATGGGACACTGGGGACAGGGGGAGAGGTATATAAGACTTGCCCTTCCCAGCAATAAATAAGTCTGCAGCACCTTGCCTAGTGCCTGCTTCCACCTGACTCCCAGAGTCTGTGTGTTGATGCTGTGCTACTCACTCCGACCTTGGCCAGAACCCCTGTTCCCTGCAGTCCCTCGTGTCCTGGATCCACGAGGAAACCTGCAACACAACACAATGCCAATCAAAATACCCATGATATTATTTATAGAGCTTGAAAAAATTCATCCTAAAATTCCTATGGAATCACAAAGAACTCTGGATAGACAAAGAAATATTGGGCTAAAAGAACAATGCTGGGGGGGGGCAGGGGATCAACAGGTGAATGGGTAATGAAAATATGGTACTATTCAGTATTAAGGAAAAGCAAAATCTTGAAAATTGCAGCTAGATGCATGAAGTTATAAACTTTTATATTAACTGAGGTAACCCAGACACAAAAAACAAAGAATGCATGTTCACTTTCATTTGTAGATTCTAGTTCTAAATCGTACTATGTGTGCATTAATTTTGATGTAATCACAGGTGTGACCAACAATTTTAAACATAGTTTTGCTGGATATAGCAATTTTAATTGACAATTATTCACATTGAGGACTTGAAATATATTCTTCCATACTTTCCAAGATCTGAGCATTTATTTTTATTTATTTTTAAAATTCTTTCTATTGAGGTTTTGTAATTTCACACAACAGTTATTAATTAGGCTCCCCCCCTCATATATGCCATACATGTTAAGTCCTATCCATTCAGGCATTTGTACCCAAATGTCCTTTAATATAATTCATCGCCTGGCATCTAATCAGCATATGTAGAGATTGTATGTAAAGCATGCTTTCCCTCACCTAGGACAATCAGTCCTCAACAGTTCTCTGTCTAGTGCTAGCCCACTACCTATTTCTCTCCCCCCCTTTGGGTCCTTGTTTATTTGAGTTGTCATGGGTCCTGTGCTTGATGCCTCCATTGCCACAAGTTCACATGTTCAAGCTTCCAGTGAAAGCCCCTGCTTCCCTGTGTTCATGAATCATCCCTGGCTCTTATAAACATTCCTCCCCCTCTTCTACATTGGTCTGTGAGCTGTGGGTAGATGAGGGTCCATATAGGAGCCTTATCCTACAATTTTCAATCTCTTATTCTTTAAAACTTGGCCAGGTTTGACCTGTGTGAATTGCACTCTCTTTTATAAAGAAGCTTTATTGGTGAGAGTTGAGGGATGTATTAGTTTTCTCTCTATCCCTTGTTTCTTTATGTTCCATGAGCCTAGTTGTAGAGGTTCAACTGTAGGTATGTCACCAAGTACTGGGAATCTCTCAAATGTATGTTCTCTGTGTCTGACCAGATGTGCAATTTTACAGTAGCCTCCATCTGTTGCAAAAAAGAAGCTTCTTTGATGAGTATGGTATGCTTCTCAATAAAATATAAGGCTCACTGCTTAGCATACAGCAAAAAATTTCATTTGTTTAGAGATATGAAAGAGATAGGGTTTTCCTCTAGGATCTGTGTCCTCTCCTGCCATGTGTATTTGGCTGAGTTTACAGTGCCACCCATGAGTTCACTCCAACTGAAAGGGCTTAAAGTCCAATTAGATAGCTGTTGACCCCTTCTCTCCCACAGATAACAGTGCCACTACTGCACCAATAGTGGTAATTTGCCAGGGCAGTCCTTATGGTTATTAGGCTTTTGGGTTGCATTGGACTGTTGATTCTTTTTCTCCCTTGGCAGTTTGCATATTATCATCTATCATTATGATAGCCAAACTTCAGTTAGAATTCTTCCAGATCAGTTCCTGTTCCATTGCTTAAATTCTGGTATCAAAAATTTACCATGTCTTCAGCAGGAAAGTCTTATCTACTAGTTCTGGGAGACAATCAAGAGGTTTAGCAATACCCTGTGCTAAACCTCCTGGACAACCCTCACCAACTACTCAAAGGGGGATCTCTTCTGTTTGGCATTATGTTCCTTGGCAAGAAGATCCCTGGTATACAAATGCACTAATGTTCAGACACTGTATGTGCATTTCTCATGGGGTTATGAGGGCATCACTTTTCCCTCTAAGTTTCCTAACTCCCAAGGTTTATTCACTTCTACTCTGTTTGAGTTTTTCTTCTCTCTCCTTCATCCCTAGTCCAGGGCCCTTATATTACCACTCTCCCACCAGTAACACCTGCCTCACACCATTGTGCCTGTCCTGAATTCCCTCCCACCTACACCATGGTTCCTTGCATGACCCTCCCTCCCCTCCCCCTTGTGCAACACTCTCATTTTCCCCACCTCCCCTCTGGTAACATCTGTTCCCTACTATCCCATTTTCAGGTTCTTTATTTTCCTTTACCACTATGTATCTTTACATTTTCCTGGCTCCTGGTGTTACATCAGAATTGATATACTCACATATAAGGGATGGGTGCCAAAATCTACAAATGAGGAAGAAAACTTACTCGCTGCCTTTTCATCATTTGTGTTATTTCACTTAGTGTAACACTCTCGAGTTCCATTCATTTACCTGCAAATTTCATAATTTCATCTTTCTTACTGTTGAGCAGAGCACCATTTTGTAGACGTACCACATTTTCATTATCCATTCATCAGTTAAGGTACATTTAGGTTGTTTCCGTTTCTTAGCTATACTGAAGAAAGCAGCAACAAACATGAATGTACAGGTATCTGTACATTATCATGAGTCCTTCGGGTATGTGCCAAGGAGTGGTATCACTGAATTTTCTTAGTTTTGTTATTTGAGTTCTTTGTATATTTTGGACGTTAATCTTCTGTTGGGTGTGTAGCTGGTAAAGATTTTCTCCCATTCAGTGTGTTTCTTCTTTCAGTCCTCAGTTTCTCCTTTTCCTATACAGAAGCTTTATAATTCAATGCGGTTCCACTTATTGATTGTTGACTTTAGTATCTGAACAGCTGGTGTCTGATTTAGAAAGTCCTTTTCTAAGCCTATGTCTTGAAGGGTGCTGACTTTGTTTTCTTCCAGCAGTTTCTAAGTTTCAGGTTTTATATTTAGGTCATTGATCCATTTGGTATTGACTTTTGTTCATGATGAAAGACAAAATTCCAGTTTCATTCTTCTTCAGGTTGAGATCCAGTTTTGCCAGCACCATTTGTTGAAGATGTTGTCTTTCCTAAATTGTCTGTTCTTAACACCTTGTCAAATATCAGGTTGTTGAAGTTGCATGCACACATGTTTCTGTCTTCTATTTTGTTCCATTGATCTACGTGTCTATTTTTGTGCCAGTACCATGCTGTTTTTATGGCTATAGCTTTGTAATATAATCTGAGATTTGGTATGGTGATCCTCCAAGTGTTGTTTTGCCCAATATTGCTTTGGCTATCTGGTGTTTTTTGTGAATCCATATGAATTTTATGATTATTTTTTCAAGCTCTGTGAAGAATGGATGTTTTTATTAGGATTACACTGAATCTATAAATTGCTTTTGGTAAGATGGTCATTTTTACAATACTGATTCTACCAATTCATGAGTATTGTAGGTCTTTCTGTCGCTGTGTGTCTTCCTCTATTTCTCATTAGAGATTTGAAATTTTCAGTAAAGAGATATTTAATGTCTTTTTTATATTTATTCCTAAATATTTTTTGAGGCCATTGGCAATGGGAAAGTTTCCTCAAGTGCTTTTTCTGATTGCTTGCTATTGGTATATAGAAAGGCTACTGACTTTTGTAAGTTGTTTTTTTTAACCTGCCACTTTATTGAAAGTATATTTATTTCTGACAATTTTCTACTGGACTTTTGGGGATCTTTTATGTATAATATCGTATCATCTGAAAATAGAGATAATTTGACCTCCTCTTTTTCAATTAGTACTCCTTTAATTTCCATCTCTTGTATTGCTCTTGCAGGAGTTCAAGCACTATATTGAAAAAGAGTGGAGAGAGTGAACAGTCCTGTCAGGTTCCTGATTTTAAAGGGAATGCTTCTAGTTTTACTCCATTTAGAATTATGTTGTCTATGGGTTTCTTCTATACAGCTTTCATTATGTTGAGACATGTCTGCTCCAGACCAATTCCTTTCAGGACTTTTAAAATAAATGTGTGTTGCATTTTTTCAAAGAGCTTTTCTGCATCTATTCAGAATACCATGTGGCTTTTCTTTAAGTCCATTTATATGTTTTATTACATTTATTGACTTATGTATATTGAATCATCCCTGCATCTCTGAATAATGCCAACTTGTTCTTGGTGGATGATCTTTTTGAAGTATGTCTGTATGTTGCTTGTGAGTATTTTTTGGGTATTTTTGCATCTATGTTAAGGATATGACTGTATACTATTCTTTTTGTTGTTATATCTTTTGGTATTAGAGTGATACTGGATTCAAAGAAGGAGTTTGGGAGTTCTTCCTCTGTATTTATCTTTTTGAATAATTTAAGCAGTATTGGTTGTATATTTTCTTTGAATGTCATGAATCTATCTGGGCCTGGCCTATCTTTTAATCAAGAGATTTTTGTATTACTATTTCAATTTCCTTATTTGTTATTGGTCTGTTTAAGCTATTGATAGCTTCTTATCTTAACTTTGGTGATCATGATTTAAAAAATTCATCCATTTCTTTTAGATTTTCAAATCTAATGGAGAATAGATTTTTAAAGTATTCCCTTACAATATTTTGGATTTTGGGAGGAGTGCCTGTTGTGTTCTTTCCCCTTTTGTCACTAATTTTGAATTTTGTTGGTTTGGATTTGCTCTTTCTTTCTTGTGGTTATCTAGGCTAATGGTTTGTCTATCTTGTTTAATCTTACAAAGAACCAGCTCTTGGACTGATTTTTTTATTGTTTTTTATTGTATTGTTTTCTTTGTTTCTACTTCATTAATTTCTGTTCTGATTTTTTTTTTTAAATTTCCTCTTGTCTACTAGGTTTGTGGTTGGTTTGTACTTTACCTGAGTCTAAAGTTTTACATGTGCTGTTTCTGATTTTTTAATGAAGACATTAAGAGGTATAAACTTCCGTCTAAGGATTGAATTTAATTGATTTTGCTGTGTTATATTCTCCTTTTAATTTTGTTCCAGGAATACTCTTATTTCTTTCCAAATTTTTGCTTTTTGCTATTGACCCGTTCATGGTATCTATGTGCTTCTTTTTTTTTTTTTTTTTTTTTGGCTTTTGGAGACAGGGTCTCCTTGTAGCCCCAGCTGTCCTGGAATTCACTATGTAGACCAGACTGGTCTTGAACTCACTGTGATCCACCTGCTTCTGACTCCCAAGTGCTGGCACTACAGGCATGTGCCACCATGCCCATTTCCAATTTATGTGCCTCTTAAATCTCTATAGGTATATCTTTCCTTAATTTAGGAATGCTTTCTTTTATAATCCTGTTGAATATATGTTCCGTGCCATTGGCTTGGGAGTCTTCTCTTTCTTGTAAATCTATAGTTTGTAGGTTTGTATGTTTCATATTTTACCCCATTTCTTGAGTATTCCATTCAGGACTTTTTGTTACATTTTGTTTTGTTTCTTTTTGTTTTTGCTTTTGGTTTTTGTTTGTTTTTGGAAATTTACATAGTCTTTGCTTAAGGAGTCCAGATCTTCAACTTTATCATCCAGTCTTGATATTCTGTTTTCTATTTCATTCATTCTGCTTATGAAGTTTTCTCCTGTTTTTTCTAGTTTGTTTGTTGAGTTTCAACCCCATGTTCATTTTTGTTTGCATTTTCTTCACTATTTTACCTTTTATGTGAATTCACTTTTCAAGTTAGGATTGTTTTTGATATTTAATGAAGCCATATATTTACATATTCTTGAGTTTGCATCATAAGTTTATGCCTTTCCTCTTTGTGTTCATTGAGTTGTTTGTGTTTTCTTGAAGTTCTTTGATCATGTTACCATTGTTCTTTAAAATTCTGCACCCTGGTCTTCTTCAAGGTGCTTCTCGTTGCAGTGTAAACCTGTAGAACTAGTGGGTTTTGTTGGGGACATTCTCTTGTTTTTTAATATTGTTTGTATTTTAGTATTGCCATTTGGGAATATGGATATTCATTGTTGATTATATGTCCAAAAAGAACTTCTAATTTTCTTTTTCTTAATTTAATTTTGGCTCTGTTAATATTGATTATGCAGCTGAGTTACTTTTGGTTCTGGTATGGAAGATAAATTGGTGTGTGTTTCAAGTTCATGTAGGGTAGTAGACTGCTCTGTGTGTATGGTGACACAGGCTGGTTAGGTGAGTAGGAGGACTTATCTATGCTAGACAGAGCAGGAGTCAGTGGAGTCTCTGCTTGGCAGTTAACTCATCTGGATTAGGAAGCTAGTCCAGGGATCTGAGGTTAAGGAATTGGAGCCTGCCTGGGTTCAAGGCTGGCAGAGGATGGGGTGCAGTGGGTGAGAGGAATGGAGTAGAGATGCAGTGGGAGGAACCTGACTTACCAGAATCCTGGCTGAACAGGTCTGTCTGCCTGATCTGGAGGCTGGGAAGTTGGTGGTGTGGGGACTTCCTGGAGAATGATTTAGGGATCTATGGTAGGGTCTTATTCAGCTAGCCCGGCTTAGGAAGTTAGTTCTATGATCTAAGATGATGGAATTGGAGCCCACTTGGGTCCAGCAGATGGATTAGAGCACTTATGATGAGAAGTTTGGTTTTATTCAGATGTTTCTGTCTTTTCTGATAAGTTGTCTTTTTCCCCCTTTATAGCATTTAATATTTTATTTGTATTTTTGGCATTTATAATTATGTCAAGCAGATATTCTTTGCTGGCCTTGTCTGTATACTATTCTAAATAGCTCTTCTGTGAAGATCTATTTCTTCCTCTTGATTTGTAAAATTTTTCTGCTACTAAATTTTTATTGATTAGATTCTGTGCTTCTATTGTTTTTTTGAAACTGGGTCTCTGTCTCACTCTACCTGGCTTGTAATTGCTAAGTAGACCAGGCTGACCTCAATTTCACAGAGATCTGCCAGTCTCAACCTCCCTAGTGTTGGGATTAAAGGGGTGGCTGGCAATCCTAAGTATCTTTAGTTTTCCTCTCAGCTCTTTCTTTTACCTTGTGGAGTTTTAGCTTAAGTCTCTTGATTTTATCTCAGAAGTCTTGGGTTTTATGTTTATGTGTTGTGTCCCAGGGGCCTGGCTCCTCCAAAGGGCAGAGCCTGCTGTGGAGAATTGACTGAGGGGAATTAGTCACAGAGGGAGGGGGTTCTGGGCACCAACTTAGATAGCAGCCAGTACCAAGTGGTGACTGTGTGCGTCAGAACTTGGGCAACAAAATTGGCATAGTCCAGCCAGGATAAATGAACCACAGCCTTGGGGATGTGAGTTTGGGGAAGCAGTGCTGTTCCTGCCACCTCTGTGGCAGGTCAACTGGGCTCTGATTCCCAACTCCAGGAGCAGCTGCCAGGAGCCCAGGGGAGAGGGCAATCAAACCCCATATGTTTAATGGGTTAGCTGTGTTGTAAATGGGGGAGTATGTTGCAGGTATGTGAAAATTTGTTAAAAGTTATTGAGAAGCTAGAAAAACTTTTGCTGGCATTGTACACAAACAGAGGACACAGAGAGGGAGCATGGCCACTTTGCATTATTAAAGATATACCACAGGCAGGGGAAGCTGAAAAGGCTAAGAGGTCCTAGCAGATCAGGTGGCAGAGATTGAGAAAGAAAAAAAATCTAGACATTTAAAATTGTGTAAGGTTCAAGGACTCAGAGAAAAAGACAGATAATAAGAAAAAAAAAAAAAAGAAATGACTTAAAAATAAAATAGCTAAAGCTACTCCTCAGATTCAACTGTTGATTCAAAAAGGAAAAAAAAAAAAGCTAACAGTGCTTTAGCAAGGAAACATTCCACACTGGAACTGTAAAACTAGGAAAAACTTACATCAAGCGATCAAAGAACCCTTATCCACATGTCTTGTGAGAGTGTGGGACAGGAGAGCAAATGACGTAGGTCTAAGTCCTTCAGAAGCTTCACAGCTGAGTTATATAACACCCATCTGACCTTGCGATATAGGCTGTTCAACCTAGGCCAATGCAGCGGGGAGCAGTCCTTAATGGAATGGCTGGTTGAAGGCATTAAAGGTATATGGTCATTACCAAGGGAGACTAACATGATTAGCAGGGGCTGGAGGACTATGAAGGAGAGGCAGGCATTACTGAGAGAATTAGGTATCAAAAAAGCAATGTTTGATGTCCAGTTCATTGGGCCATATAACACTGTGTTCACCAGAGATATGAAGGAAAACTTAATTCAGCTGGGACCTCAAGAAAGGTATAGAGCATTAATAGGACAAGATCTTTACAAAGTGAGGCTTTAGTAGATATGAGTGACTCTGACCAATGTGTGAAATGTGGTTGTATAATAACAGAACACCCTACAAGAGATATAAAAAAGACCAGAGAGAAGGAATGACCCATTTGGGTTACTCAAAGACAAATGTGGCAAGACTTATGTCGAGCCCAAATTCCCAGAAAAAAAAGATAGAAAACCAAATTTAGTAGTATTGAGTTTCTGGATTGCTTTCAAACCTGAAGAGAAGCTTACAAAAGGCATTCAAAGGATAAAAACTTTCCCAGGAGTGGTTAAGAATCCCCAAGGATTAAATAAGGTGCATTTCTCTTCTGATAAAGACTATACCAAGGGTGGAAACAGTTTTTCCCACCAAGTTCTCCCCCAGCAGCCAGGTGTGGTTAATGGAGAAATGACAGACATGGCTACAGTTAGGAGGCAGACCCTGCCTGACTCAGGGACCAACAGGTGCAGCAGGAACAGGAGAAACCCCCTGCCTCCTTAGCTCAGTGCAGGGTCAAGCAAAAGGAGCCAACACCTGTAAGTGTATCAAGAATAACAGAATACAAAGAGACTCCATGAAAAATGCCCAAAGTGCAAAATGACTTCAAAGGGATAACTAAAGATGGTAAAGAGCTAACCAAATTAATGCCCTATACCCATGCTATTGTACCTAACAAGTATCTATGGAGAAAACAATTAATACAAATGGATAAAACCTTTCCATGCTGTGTGAGACCATGTCTATGATTGATTTAATATATAATGTTAACCTTCTTTTGAGTGTTTTATAGATGTGAAACCTGTTTAAAACATACCTGAAGAAGCAAAAGCCAGCTATATCTGTAAGATTCTTGGGAGTTTTACGGTTGGGTAAGACGAAGACAGAGACTCCCAAACTATACAACTGATAAGAAAATCTACCGTACCAGGGGCAGGTTGCCCCCCATGAGCTGTTGTTCACAAAGAGATCCTAGAAGTCCTCAAATTCACCCAAGGCTATTTCCATTAATGTCGGGTGTATACTGGAAAGGTTGGTAAGGCCATGCTGCTGAAGACACTGTGTGATGTGTTGGAGGAGAAGAAGAGACTAAGACTAAGCCAAAAAATACCATGTCACTGGGTGGATGACATTCATATTGCCCAAAGGTGCTATGCAGACAGTTGGGAAAGAAAGGATCCCCTATGATTCTACTCAACAATGGACCCCGCGTGCTGCACACTGTGAACATGCCAAGTGATGCCTGCAAGTGCAATTATGGCTTCACTAATATAAGTACAACTGACAAATTTCTAATTGGGTAAGGCCCACTACTCAGGATGGAACACACATCTGGTGCTGTACACCAGGCCAACGCCTTGTGTCAAGAAAGGCTGCAGGTCCTAGTGGGGAAGCCATCACAAGAATACTGTTTAATGAATGTAGTACACATACGGGGATATCTTCTAAGCATTTGTATTAACATGCATGTTTGTTTAAATGTGGCTACTTCCTTCCATTTGCCTTTATAGTAGAAGAAACACCACTGAGATAGAAAAATGGCCACAGCTTAAAGACAAATAATGGGGAAGCCCAAGAAGTTATTATCTCACCGTGATACAAGAGAGAGCACCCTACATCTGTCACTCCTCCAAGACTCAAGGACCTTAGCAGAAGATTGGCAGAAAGATTGTAAGAACAGAGGAAAGGGGTGTAGTGTGTCTCAGGGGCCTTGTTCTTCCAAGGGGTGGGGCCTGCTGTGGAGAATTGACTGAGTGAAGTAAGCCATGGAGGGAGGGGCTTCTGGGCACCATCTTGGATAGTAGCAGTGACTAGAATGCAGCAGCCAGGCACACAAGAACAGAATGGCTAGCATTTACTGACTTAGAGACTTCCGGCTCATGGGGCATGGGCAAGAGCTGACAGTGACTATGGGTGGGCCATGAGAGTGATCTAGATTGGTGGGCTCACAATCTGGAATGGTGGGCTCTGAGCTATGGCTCAGAACTGGGCAATGGGAGTTCATTTCTTTGTGAGTCCCTCCCTGCCTCCACAGTATAAACCATAAGAAATTCACATAAAAATATGTTATATGGTTTGTCTGATAGCACAAGAGAACCCTGGAGATCTGAGATGACATGTGTTCATACCTTTTTATTATTATTCATTATGATGGTACCATATTATCTAAAAACTGATTGCTGGAATCATTTAACCAATAGAGAACCTGATCTGACACCTGAACAGTTCCATTCTGATTTCTCAGAGTCATCATTTGGACAAAGGACTTCCTCTGTCTTTATTTAAACATATACCCAATGTAGTATGGGGAAGAAGTCAGGAATTATTTCTTAAAGTGTCTTTAATTTGAGTTTTATAAGGGAAGATGTGGCTTTTTCTGAATTATACTGACTCAGAAAAACATAAAAACAATCAAAAACAGAAATCATCAACATATCCCCACTTGTTGGTTGAAATATATGTTGCAGAAAAATTTTTCTTTCCAACACCGTGTTTACTTTCATCAATGATATTAGCAAATTTGTCTCTGTGTGTGTGTGTGTGTGTGTGTGTGTGTGTGTGTGTGTGTGTATGCACACACACATTATTTTGGGTCAGAGACATAGAAGGGTCCAAAGACAAAAATATGAACCATAGTTTAAGATTAAAACTATTTGCTTAGTTTACTTTAGAAAAGTTGATTAAATGAAGAAGCAGTGCCCAGTAAAACTGTTTACCTTGTTTTCTTAAAATTTAAATTTAAACAAGCTGATTATACACTAGGCATTCAGATTGAATATGTAGTGTTAAATTATCTCAAAGGATATGGTTAACTTGGTTAGAAGGTTGAGGTAAAAGTTATATTTGTAGCAGAAAGCATTTCAGAAAAGTCATTCCCACAATTGATATTTTAATATACTATTTTGTCAACCTTGTCTTCTAACCCTGATATGATTTCTTCTTTAAAAAATCTATATGCAACCTTGCATGCTGGCACATGACTTTAATCCCACAACTCAGGACACAGAGGCAGACAGGTCACTATAAGATCAAGATTAGCCTAGGATAGATAATATACATAGCCAATTCCAGGCTTGCTGAGGATACATAATGATAACCTGTCTCAAAGAAAATAAATAAACAAACATAACAAAATCTACTTGTGACAATTTCCATGTTGTTTGTAATTTCGCTTGTTGAGGGTATTCTTAGTTGATACATAGTGATGTTTTAATTTTCAAGGTATTGATATTCTCAGTTTTTCATTTGTATACTGATTTTTTCATACATTTTGCTGAGATTTTTCCACTTTGTGCCAGACGTTCCTTGTATAGGTCCTACATTCAATTAGTCACTGGCGTTTTACCCATTTCAGTACTTTGGATTCCATAGATGAAAAATTATTTTTTTTAGATAAATCAATTTTCCTTGCTTTCTCACATTTCTTATTTTTCCATGTTTTGATTTAAGCATTTGTTAGACTGGATAGTACTTCTAGATTTGTGGGAGGATTCTTATTACCTATCTACTCTTAGGACTCTACCCAGTACCACTTGGTCAAGCTAAGGCAAACTTCTTCAATCTTCCATAATAGAAAAAAAAAGCTATACAAGTTTTAGAAATACACTTAAAATCAATCACAGAACTTTAATTCATGACAATGATCATAAAAGTGAAAATATCTTTCAGGAGTCATGGCTGGAATGCTTGTCTGTAAATATAAGGATCCGTACTGTGCACAGAGTAAGACATTACATTGGAGAAATATGTATAAATATAGCAGCCTTTGGCTTTTCTCTAAGATCTATGACCTCTCCAGGCACGTGTATTTGGCTATGTTTACAGTATCACACATCAGTTTCCACAAACTGAGTGGGCTCTAAGTCCAATTAGGTAGCTGTTGATTACCTCCAAGATAAAAGTGCCACATTACTGCAGCATTGTCATTTGCTGTGCTGGTCTTTGGGTTATTGATGTAGTTAGTAGTCCTCATAGCTTAGATTGGACCATTGATTGATGTGTTCTCCCTTAGAAGCTTGTATAGTGCCCTCCAAAGCTATGAAATGTATCATTCAGGGGAGGTGGCTTGCAGGTCAGTTCCAGCTCCATTGCTCCAAATTCTGTCTTCAAATATGTCCTATCTTCAGCAATCTGGTTTTTTTTTTCAAGTTCTAGGAAACAATCAAGGGTTGTGACAATTGTCTGTGTAATTTTAGGAGTCTTTTGCACTACCCTGGCCAACAACTCAAAGTCAGGTTTCTTCTGTCTGGCACTATTTCTTATCATGTATCTTTCAGTTATATACATGGATTTATGTAGAAATCTTGTATGTGTAATTTGTCAGTAGGCTTTTGGACTAATATGATTCCATCTTTTTTTAACACTAGCTTGGCATTATTATCTCTCCCATCTCTCTCTCCCTGTCTAACCCTCCATCACAGAGACAAAACTCCAACACAGACCAGTTGAAATGGACAGCAGAGCCCAATCTTAGTTAAAGAATTATTGACAGCTGATTACTGCTGGGTGAGGCAAAGCTAATCTTAAAGGGAAGGACTCTAGATAAGCTGACTAGACTTCAGTGTATGAACATGAAGTGAGAGATGTCTGGGGACACTAATGACATAATAGACCTTAACACACATGACAGAATGTATGAACTCCACTGGAGGAATACAGGAGGGTGCCAGTACGGAAGGGCTACAAAGAAGATGTGCTATATGAGATACAAAAAAATTCAATAAAAAATTTACAAAAAGTTAAAATACCAAAACTCATGTAGAATGTACTGTGAAGTTAAAAACCACTAGAAAAATGTTGAAATAGTTTATGAACTAAATACAGAGATGAGAAAAGTGGAGAAATGCGAAAGTGGAGAAAGAAGGAAAATAAAATAAGTGAAAGGAGAAATTAAGAGAGAGGGAAGATAATTTTTATGGAATGGAGAACATTTAAAAAGAAATTTAAAAAATTACCAATACTAAAACAGTTCAAAAGCTAGTTACATGTAAAATATTAATAAGTAATAAAACATTCTTAAAAATTATACAAAAGATCCAGGAGTGGTGGCACACACCTTTAATGCCAGCACTTAGGAGGCAGAGGCAGGTGTATCTCTGTGAGTTTGAAGCCAGCCTAGTCTCCATAGTGAGTTCCAGGCCAGCAGGGGCTACAGAGAGATCTTGCCACAAAAAGACCAAAAAAATTCTATAAAAGCATAAAAGATCGTGATTGTGACATCAATCTTGAGCAAAATGAATTATACTGCAGTTATCAATATAACTAAAATCGAGTTATACTATAAAGTCATAATGTATTTATATATCTATATCTAGCTATATATGTGCTTATAACATATATTAATATATGCGATATTTTCACAAAAATGGGAATAGCTGCCTGATTTTTTTCAAAATAAACATTGAAGGAAAGGCAGTCTCTTCAATAAACGGTGTTGTAAATAATAAATGTCTATATGTAAGATCCCTGTCTCTTGCTTGGTATAAAAATACACTCAAAATGAATCAAAGATCTTAATATAAGACTTAAACATCTAAAACTCTTTTAAGAAAATCCGGGGGAAAAGATTGTTGAATGTGTAACTGTTAATGAAACATCTATATTACCATATAAACATCATCACATCACTTAATCTTCTGGGAATATTGCATAAAAGGGGACAGAAAGAAGATAATGGTTTAAAAGGGATGGACTACTTGGAATGCTGTCTTCAGGTCAGCATGTGACCATTACTGTAATGAACTCACAAAAGCTCTGATTAACTTCATAAAACCTGCACAAGAATGGGGAAGTCTGCATTCTCTCACGGATGAGGATGAGACAGAGGAAACACTCCCACACATTAAGGTGCTATTACTAGTTAATGGTTTCTGGGGAAGAAGAGAAAATTTCTTCAGTGGAATAACCACTGTAAGTGGCTCTTGCTTATATAAATATTCCTTACCATGCTTATTAAACAACCTAATTAAACTCATTAATACACAAACACAAGAGTAGAAGAGGAACAAGTTGGGTTGATGAATGAAATAAATGCCAGCGGAGGCAAAGAGAGGTAAAGGTAAAGATGATGATCAGAAATACATTACATGAATGGTGAAACTGTTACAGTGAAACACATTATATATATAATTGATGTTCAATATATGCCAAAATGAAACAAAATGTTTTGAAAAAATTTATTGGCCTAAGCAAGGACTATCTGAATGCAACTCTAGTAGTTAATCAAATAATGCTATTAATTAACATAAAATTTGATGAAATTATAAACATTCTAAACTACAAAAACATAATCAAGTGAAGAGATGGTCTCCATAATAAATGAAATATCTCCTGGTTGTATATTTCACAGACTGCTTTTGCAGATATCTGAAGTTCTTTCTCAGTTTATCTCTTTAGAATGAATTGTATCTATTTTTTTTCTTTTTTTATTGAACTTTTGCCACTTCATCAACAGTTCTTAATCAAATTCAGACCCCTCCCCCATCCATGTCTTCCTCATCCACCCATCAAACCTCATGTATTCCACCATATATGATAAGTCCTATTTATTCAGGCATTTGTACCCAAGTATTCTTCAGCACAAATCGTCCACTGGAGTCCAGTCAGCCCATCTAGTGATCGTGTATGTACATCATACTCTCCCTCACCCAGCCGCAATCAGTCTCATATAGTTCTCAGTCTATTGCTGGGCTGCTACCCATTTCTCTCTTCCCCTCAGGGTCCCCTCTCAACTGAACTGAAATGGGTCTCATGATCGATGTTACCATTGCCACAAGTTCACATGTGCAAGCTTCTAGTGGCCTGGAAGCCTCCGCTTCCCTGCGTTCATGCACCAGCCCTGGCTCTTAAAATCTTTTCACCCTTTCTCCGCAATGGTCCCTGAGCTGTACGTAGGTGAGGTACCACATAGGAGTCCTATCTTTATTTTAATTTTAATTTTAATTTTATGTGTATACTTCTATTGTATGCATGTAGGTAACTGCACCAATATCCTGCAATGCCCGGGAAGGAGAGAAGAAGCTGCCGGATTCCCTGGAACTGGAGTTACCCACAATTGTTAGATGCCATGTGGATGATGGGATTCCAGTATGGGTCTTCTGCAAGAACAGTCAGTGTTCTTAACCACTGAGCCATCTCTCCAGCCCCCAGGAGTCGTATCTTACACTTTATAGTCTCTTATTCTTTCAAACTTGGCCAGTTTTGGCCTTCTGTGTGGATCACATTCGATTGTATAAGGAAGCCAAGATCAGATGGAAGGATTCTTAAGACCTGACTGTTAAGGAAACCTATGAGATGTGGTTATAATTATTACTTTTATATTCCCCTCCTTTTACCAGAGCTATAAGTGATTTTCTCCAGTATTCATATTGAAAATATCATGCAGCTCCTGAAATTAAGATTGAGGAAAAGCAGGGACCATGAGGATGTTTTAACTCCCAGATAATCCAAACTAAAAATCCAGTTAAATTTTTTTTTTCTTTCATCTTTGGCTTTAGGTTTTTTATTTGCTAGTTGGTGGTGTCTGGTAGGGTTATTAATTCTCCATTTTAAGATAACTCAATAGAACTATTTTTTATTGTATATGCACATATTTAGGAAGCTTTTTCAGTAATAGATTTCTGTAGGATTTTTTTGAAAGGCCTTATTTGTTGGTTATTCCTCTATATACTCCTTCTTCTGGCTAACTCTCAGAATACCACTCCATTTAACACTTTCCATGACATTATACCTCTTTCCCAAGTTGTATCACCACATTTTATCTCCTCTTACATGACTCAGCAGATAAGAGTAGTGTCTGATCTTGCAGAGGACCCGAGTTTGATTCCCAGCACCCACATAGTAGTTAACAACCATCCCTAATTCCAGTTCCAGGGGAATCAAATACCCTCTTCTGGCCTCCGCAGATACTGCAGAACATGGGTACTCTTACATACATGCAGGCAGTACACTCATATACATAAAATTAAAAAAAATGATAAATGCAATCATGTTTAGAGCATACTTGGAAAATCCAAGAAATCTTCCTGCTAGTACACTTCATTAAATATATTTTTCAATGAAATGCAGTGCCCTTAAATTCTGATATTATGACATAGACACAAATTTAGAGATAAACAACTACAAACAGTACAACATTAATTATTACAGGAAATGTGAAATAAGTTATATACTCAACACATGAGATAAATATAATTAATCTATCATGGAGAAATAACTACAAGTTTTATGGTTTAAACAGAGAAAAAAGTACAACACATCCTCAGTGCTTGAACATATGTGTAATACCACATAAATACAAATTTTGATTGTCCTGTTGATTGCTCTTTCTTGTTTTATAGGTGGATTTACAATAACAAATATATAATTATAGAGTTACCCTGATGCCCCTGATCATAACACGCATTAGTCAGAAATCCAACAGCATTTATAGTGAAAGACTCAAGAAACTTGAAAAGTAAGAATACAAAATAATAATAGTAACAATAATAATAACAAAGATAATCAGCGTGAATTGGTAGGGTGTCACATTTTTGCTTGTCCTCTGATTAATAGGCAATTTCATTAACACTTTGGTTTCCTTTTAATTACGTCACAATTTGAGAATGTTTCTTTGCATTATTGTACGCACTCCCTAGTTATTTTAAACATGATATAACGTTTAACTCTGAGCCATCAAAAGTAAAGTCAAAAAGCAAGTAACTCTCTATCATGTGTCTTTGAGCTTTATTGTCAAAATAGTACTTTAGAAGCTAGTAGAAGGAACAGGAGAGATCACTCAGTGGTTAAGAGCACTGGCTGCCTTTGCATAAGACTGGTTTCAATTCCCAGCACCCACATGGCAGCTAACAACTGTCCTTAACTCCAGTTCCAGTGTATCTAGGTAACAATTGTCCCTTACTCCAGTTCTAGTGTATTTGACACCTTCTTCTGACCTCTGCGGTCACTGCATGACATGAGTGCGCTTATACACATGCCTGCAATATAAAAATAATAAATAAAATATGTTTTTAAAAAGAAGTCAGTAGAAGCGATGAGCACATGAAAACTGGGAGCCAGAAGCTCTATGAACAGAGCAGAGAATGGTGAGTTCTGCTCCCAGGCTTCAGAAGCATAAACAGAGCTTTCTGTTTCTTAATACAGTCTTAACAAGATGAGCAAAAGGCATTTTGAAGCAGAGATTGCAATCCATCAGTTTCAGAATGCTTGCAGGTGAGAGAATTTGTCTGTTACATAAAGGCCAGATAACATACGCATTTCAATAGCCTACCATGTCTTAGGCTGTTTTGCCTTAGAGCCTGTGAAGATCAAAGAACTAAAAAGTTATAGTGGCATGAATTTGATAGATCCACTTTTTTTTTTTTGAAAAACAAATCATATGATAAACTAGTAATAAAAGACTTCAGGCTTAAAACCTCAAAAGGAATTGGGTTGTTTGTCTCAGTTACAAAATCATTTAATGAAATTATTTGGACATTTTTGGGTAAGCGTTAGGCTTTGAATGCTGAGTAAAATGCTCATAGGTTGGTCTATTTTAACTTTGCTTTGTTTCTTGTTCTTCATTTTGCTTTGGTATCAGTATTTTGAAATATGGGGTGTTGAGATAAAAGAGATATGTTGGATGTGGTAGCGCATACCTTTAATGCCAGCAGTTGGGAGGCAGATCTCTGTGAGTTTGAGGTCGGTCTGGTCTACATAGCAAGCTCCAGGCCAGCGGAGGCTACAAGGAGACACAAACTTTCCAAAGTAAGCACTGATTCTTTGGATCTGTTTATTTGATTTTGTAGTCAGCCTATAAAACATATTTTATCAACCAAGAAAATGTAGGTTAGTCTGAACACATTGCTCTATAGGATGCACAATAGCAAGTACGTAGCTTCAAAGAGGTCTCCCACTCTCCCTTGGCCTTGGCGCTTCTATAAATAAATATCTAAACTAAGACAGGCTTATTAACAAGAGTATACTTTTTTAGGTCATTTCCACTCAAAGGCAGGCCTCATTAGAGAAACAAACCTCACTGTAAAAGGAACTATTGGGAACTTAAGTAAGTTAGTTAAAAACCTGAGACTTCAGAAGTTACCTAAGAGACTGGGAATCCTGTAAATAAAAACATCAGTATGAAATAGAAGGCCTAGAGCCTGTTGCATTCAAAGCTCCGGATTTAAATCTTTCTCCCTGTCTCCCTTGCTTTCTTTTCTTTCTCCCACAGATGTTTACCTGTCTATGAATGAGCACTGTACAGCCTTTTTGAAGTTTATTTCCATGCAACATCTGTGAGAATTTTGGCTTCAGGTCTTACTTCAAAGCTTTTGTACTTAATGATAGCACAAACAGATGATCCAACAGTAACAGCATACCCTACCAAGAAGACTTTTCCATGTGACATCGTTTTTGATGTATAATAGCAGCATACATTTTCAAAGGGCAAACAAGGTATGTTAGCTTCCTGATAGGAAAGAACTCTTTTTTCCAAAGGAAGTGATATCAAGGTGATAAACTGCAAGATTTTGATGCTATCTCTTCAGTAAAGCTCAACTTAATAGTTTTTGAGCAAAGAAAGAAAATAGAGTTTTTAGTATTATTTTGTGAATTTTGTTAATGCAGAAAAACCACAAGGCAAATGCAAGAAATGCTTTATGACAGTCTCATATTGTGTTTTTTCTCATGCATAAATTAATTAAATAATTTCAAGCATATTGTAACATTAGAATTTGCAAAATTTTATATATTTTATATCTGGGATAATATATTTAATTATTATAAAATTTTAAGAATTGTTATTTAAAAATATTATTTAACATTCCCAATATGACATGCAATAGAGTAAATTAAAAGTAAGTTCCAAGCAAAATCAAAGAACACAAACCCATTCTGAAACACCTCTCCAAAAATATTCCTCAAATGATACTTTTAAGTATTTACTGCAATTTTTAATGTTTTGAATCAAATCCAGAAGATTGAATAAGCAATACCAACAAATCATTCAGATTTTACTGAATTAAGAGGGAGATAGATTTAAAATGAAATTGTCACTAAAAACGATTTTAAAATCAGAACAGGATAAATATGTTGTATCATGGTATTTTTTTCAAAATATGTTCATTTAATATGAATACTTGTACAAAGTACAGTGTTTTTCATATATATGTATATATGTACATATACTAAATAAACACTGTAACCTGAAATCCATATTTACTATGGCTTCTGGTTGACTTATCCTATATTTTAGAATAAAAACATTTGAAAGTAAAGTTTGCATCAAATTATTTATAGGAGAAATGCTCAACACAGACTGTCACAAAGATATTTTAGGACATTTATTAGCTTGCCAAAGGTGGTATTGCCTTAAGACAGGCATTAACTTCAATGAAAACATAAATAGAAACACTTTAATATTCTTTGCAATTTTCAAGAGAATTTATTATGTTTAATTTTTAATAAACCCCTATCTAGTAATTTTTATAGATTTTTACTTTTTAATTAAAAATATTTTTATGTGTATAAGTGTATTGCCTGCATTTATGTGCACCTGTGTCATGAAATACTTGCAGAGGTCAAAAGAGGACATTGGATTCCCCTTTAATTGGAGTTATGGACAGTTGTTATCTGCTATATGGGTGCTGAAAATAGAACCCAGTTTCTCTGCAAGAGCAGGTAGTGCTCTTTACTGCTGAGCCATTTCTCCAGCTTTTATTTTAAAAATTTTATGTGTATATGTGTTTGTATGTATGTTCATGTGTGGAGTGGACATCCACAGAAATCAGAAGAAGGCATCGGATCCCCTAAACTTGGGGTTAACAGGCAGTTGTGAGCCATCCAATATTGGTACTGGAAATCAAACTGCAGTCCTCTGAAAGAGCAGAAATTGCTCTTCACTGCTGAGCCATCTCTACAATCCTTACTGACTTTTTAAATTTTAGTTTGTTGTGAATATGTGTGAGTGCATGTGTGAGTGTGTGTGTGTGTGTGTGTGTACATGTGTGTATGCCATGTGTCGAGTAGGCATGTCCTCCAAGGAAACTGGAACTGAACTCCTAGGGATGGAAGCTGAGAAACTCTGAGCACATGGGAAAAAAAGGGAGGGATTATTGCCATTTTGGAAAGGATGGGGCAGACCATGAGGGCAGGAATCCTGCTCATGGTATGGATCTCTACTATGGGAGAGAAAGACCCCACGAGAGCTCATGTCTTTGTAAGTGACCCTCTAAACTTGGTTGGCAAACTCAAATATTCTTATTCTCCAAACTATAACTTAAGAGGAACATTGTGGCGGTTTACCAGATGGCAAGACCCTGGGATCCCAGAGAGAGCACACGCACGTGGGTCTTTCAGGGGAAAATTTGGTGTGACACCAAGCCATATGTGTGGAGTTTAGAAGACAACTTGCACAAGTCCGCTTTCTTCTTCCACCATGTTCGTTGCTGGGGTTGACTGTTAGTTTTTAAGCTTGATGGCAAGCACCTTTATACACTGAGCCATCCTGCTGGTCCCTAATACAAAATTTTAATCATCAACATTGTCTCAAGTAATGTGTTCTTTTTCAGATTGACTTTGCACAGTGTCATATGTGAAACCATATAAAATACAGTCACCACTTAAAAGAAAGAGGTTGAATGGTTATTCACATAAGTTATTCCTCCCAACTAAAAATATCTTGAGCATATTAAAAACTTAGTAAATTAAAACTAAACTCATGAGTATATAAAAATGAATATAGGGGCCAGAGAGATGGTTCAGCAATGAAGAGCACAAAATCCAGCTTTGAATCCCAGGACCCACATGGTAGCTAGCAAACATTCTTAATTCTAGTTCCAAGGATCCAACATCCTCTTCTGTCCTCCACAAGCACTGCTAGACACTTACATAGATGCAGTCATAACATTCAAACATATCAAATAAAAATAATATTTTTTTAAATTACAAAAAGAAAAAAATTAATATAGGTAATATAATTGTAGGGAAAATCCATATACCTTGGAATCATTAGGTATGCACACATATCCATAATATCTACAGATACTATATTGAACACAGGAAGATTGTCTCTTTATATGGATAGCTCTATTTGTCAGAGAGGTTTTTTTTTTCGCCAAAGCTTAGAGTCATTTCTCTCTAGTGTCAGCACTAAAAATAAGGACAGAGGGGCGGATACCCAGGGAAATCCTGCTGCCAGGCAAATGGCAACAGAGACATGTTCACAGAGTCCATACAGAAAGATAAATGAATCACTTTGAATAAATGAGCAGTGAAACTAAAATAAATTGCTGAAACTATACAAAACTTTAACATCCCTGGGGGCTACAGAGGTGGCTTAGTGTGTAAGATCATTGCTCTTACAGAAGACCCAGATTCAGTTTCCAGCACCCACATGGCAACTAACAGCTGTTCATAACTCCTGTTCTAGGGATTCTGATACCTTCTTTGTTCTCTGGGGACATGGTAAAATGTTGGTACATACATAGAGGCAAAATACTCTAAACATAAAAAATAACTAGCTTAATAAAAAAAGTATTTAAAAGTTGGTATTGAGTTAAGTGACCAATATTACAATACTGGCTGAAGATGGATTTGTTTGTGCCTATAAACCTTAACCTAAGCATGAAATACACAAAAGCAGAACAATAGATAGTAGATGGATGACATATTGTCTGAAGATCCATAAGAGAGTCCTAAGTGTCCTGAGAGCTCTCAGAGTGACTGGCAGGCCACAGAATTCTATGGCCTCAGGTCTGAACTGCTGTACAATGGCAGGTGAGACAAGTTAAACACTAGAGGTTAACAGAGATAAAAGAACCCAGAGATGGTAAAAGAACAACAAAAAAATATTTTCCCTAAACTATGTATAACAGTTTTCAATACTGTAAGATATGTGTGTGTCTTCGTAAGACACATCCTGATAAATATGGTGAGTCAATGTGCTGAAAATTAACCAACTGCAAGGAATCTGTGACCGCAGCAGAAATATACTTTTGTAAGTGTAAGAGAAAAAAACACAAACACTGAGAGAAATCTAGTAGACTATAATCCAGGCTGAGGTGATTAGAAGACCAGGTGTCCTACAAAAAATTGTTTTAATTCTGAACAAAGAAGAATCTAGCACAGATCTTAGGAAACAATCACTTAAAACAATATAATGTTGAAAATGTAAGTCATTCCTTTGAAAGATACAGCATAGCATGAAGGATACATTAGTGTTCGCATTTTACTGTTTTCATGTATCAAAAAGTAAAATAGCCAAGCATGGTGGCACATGCCTTTAATCCCAGCACTCGGGAGGAAGAGGCAGGTGGATTTCTGTGAGTTCAAGGCCAGCCTGATCTACATAGTGAGTTCCAGAACAGCTGGGGCTACATGGAGACCCTGTATCAAGAAGACAAAAAAAAAGGTAAAATATTCCTGACTTGGACATTTCCTGGCATGATGAGTCATGATCACACAAAGATAATATTGTTTTAGTAGTGAACTATCACAACATAAAGGAACATCCTCTGAGCATGAAGCTAATCAGTGCTTCTTATAAAACAATCTGCTTGTCTCATGAAAAGCTAATAACCTAATTCATTAGTAAGAATAATCCAGTGAAACAGAGCAAATATTAAAAAGATTTATCATTGATAAATAGATGATAGACAGATGAATAGGTGATAGATTATTGTGATGAGTAGATAAGTGATAGGTTGTAGATAAAATTTAGATGGTACCTAGATGGTAGATGTGGATGTATATAGATATGTGGGTACACACATATACACAGGGAATTGTCTCATATAATTTTGGAGATTTGCACATCCCAAGACTTATATCCTTAAAGTTATATAATTCTCTGAGAGCCATTGGTATAAATTTTCATGCAAAACTATGGAAGATCAAGAACACTAGATGTTTTAGTTTTCTGTTGGCAGGAAAAGACAAACCTTACCTCTATAGTCACCTATGTTACTTCTCTATTGTTTTGTTGTTGTTGTTGTTCTCTTTAGGTCTTCAGTTTATGGGTAATTCCTCCAAAATTAGGGAGTGTGAACTTCTTTACTCAGTGTACTGACTAAAATGATAATCCCATCCAGGAATACCCCATCTAGCAGACACATATATTTATTCAATTACCACTTCTGCTATAAAAGCCACTTGTTAAATTTTATTTTTTTTATTTATTTTGTGTGTTTGAGTATCTTGCTTGCATGTGTTTAAATGCACCTGTGTCATGCAATGCCCACTGAGGTCAGAAGAGGGTGTCAGAACAGGAGTTATGGACAATTTTTCGCTGCCATGAGGGTACTGAGAATCGAACCTGTTCCTCTGCAAAAACAGCCAGTGCTCTAAAGCTGCTGAGGAATATCTCCAGCCTCTTAAGTTTTATTTTTTAATGTTTTATTTATTTATTTAATTTTGTGTGGATGAGTGTTCTGCCCTCATATACATAAGTGCACCCATGTACCCAATGCCCACAAAGACCAGAAGAGAACTTTGGATATCCTGGAACTGTGGGTACTGGGAGCTAAACCTGGGTCCTCTGCAAGAACAGTGAGCAATCTTAACTGCTTAGCAACCTCTCTAACCACACTTTACTTTCAGTTTTAATTATGTGTACATATACGTGTCTGTGTGGGTATACGCATGTGAATGCAGATGCCCATCGAGGTAACAGGCAAAGGAGCCTCCAAGAGCTGGAGCTATAACTGGCTGTATGCCACCCAACATGGTCCCTGGTATTTTAACTCTGGCCCTCTGGAAGAGAGTCCATGCTCTTAAAGGCTGAGCCATCACTCCAACACAATTAAAGCCATTTTCAAATACAGAATAAAAAGAATAAATTTGAATAGTATGCAAAGGTTATTGGAGAAAAATAAATATAAGAAATAAGATGATTTATTTCAGTTTAAGAATCTTTGCATATAAAGAAATTCAAATACCAATTTGGATGGATAGATTAGATCTAAAACACACAATATAATAAATAAATAAATAAATAAATAAATAAATAAATAAATAAATAAATTATAAATTACCTTGAACTGAAAGCTCCACAGAATTCAGTCTCACAATATAACCTAAGTGTTCTCAGTGGATAATTGGGAGTTGGCGACTTTGGAAAGAATTCATTGTCCTGGTTGTTTTGGGTTCTTGATCCCTAAATCCTTGGACATTTTTGGAAACACTGAAGCTTATATCTTTATATGTATAAACTACTCTTTATAGAGAGTAGAGCATTTGTCCTGGAAGTATTGTACATGTTGTAGAAGTTCTCCTAACTTGACTGCCTTTAGGTTAGTCCTAATCTATGCTATTGACTTGTATCTGCAAACAGTCACTCTGTTCCATGTTAGGCAGATCTCCCTTTTCTTCCTTCATCTTCACAGTGCTCACCACTTGAGCAGAGCAACAAGCCATCTTCAATGTGATAGATTCACATTCTGCTCTCTGAAATGTCTTCATATTTCAGATCCCTTTGGACTATGTTATAATATATTACAGATCAGAGATGGAGGAGGAGATAGTCTGAGAAAAATATTTATTTAAAATGTGTATTGTCCATTTCGTGTGAATAAATATTCTTGCTGAAACTATTCTTTATCATTGAAATAGAAAGAAATACATGTGCCACACCAAGGTCCGCAAAGCAGGCTCTCACATTTTCACAGAGTGCAAAAACTACTTCGAGACAATTTTGCTTTGCAGGCACCTTCCAAGAGTTACTTGGTTTATGAAAAAAAGTACAAGACAACTTAATTGGAATTAGAATAGGATAACCAGCTCTGCAGTTTTGAGGTGAGTAAACTTGACCTGAATCTTCTGAATTATATCCTATAGGACACAGCCTTCTAAACTATGTCCTATAAGATATAACTTTTATGTTTCTCCAAGAAATTTTATGATGAATGAGCAGTTCCAAAGGCTTCCTCTTTGTTTGCTCCACTGTGCCATTTTTCTTCAACTGCCAATGACTCAATTTGGAGGCAGTGCTGATATTGAGATTCATGAATGAAAATTAAAGATTTAAGGCCAATGGGAGTGACCTCCAGATATATTCATGTAAGAAGTGCATTATCTGGTCCTTCCAAAATTAGAAGACTTTGGCAATGCTTCAAATTACCCATCCATAATTATAAAAGCAGTGGTTAAAATGTGAGCAGTACAGGTTATTTCAATGTATAGGTGACTAAGTAAGTATTCCCAATTCATTCTGGATAAATAATGAAGTTATTAATAGGAATGCATGCTATCTTTCAAAAGGATCATTTTGGGAAAATTGTCCATTGTGTTTGATTGATTTCACTCTGAAGAATGATTAAGTGGAAGCTTTAAAAAGATTAGGATAATTTACTAAGACTAACTCCCTCACAATCTTTGTAAAGCAACTTTCTTTTCTTTTGCAATAAGCAGAGGAATGTAGTTGTCTTCCACCAATATATTATATACCTAAGGATATAATTTTTGATTAACTACCAGTACAATATTTTATTGGATTCATACTTGGAGCTGTCACACTGAATGTGATAGTCACTACAGCGTTTGTGGCTAACCATTTCCTTGTTACTCTTGGTTACATGCCAGCACTTGCACTGGTATGTGTCAAAGTTCTTTAAAGTTATTTGTTTGAAGCTATTAAGCTGAGAAACTCTGTGACAATCGTTCTTTACTCCCATTTTGAACCAGAAAGTAGAGCCTCTGAAATTTTTGGTGGTGCTTCATACAGCCTTTACACCAGGGCATATATATTCTGTCCTTGATAAATTGCATGTCTTCAGGTCTTTCCAATGGAACAACATCATACTTCTCATCTCTGGCTGCACATATTAGATCCACTCTAGCATATCCACTTCCCTGAACTCTTTAATCTCTTATCCATCATCTGACATGGCAAATCACACGTCTTGATTTTGGTCATCTTGGTCACTGGATATATCCTGATTTTGAAAGCTCGATTATTAGTTTTTGAGTTGTGATAATGTGTTAAATTATTTTCTTCCAGGGAATTTTTTTCAGGTAAATAAAATCATCTTCTTAACTTTATGTTTTACTCTTTGGTGAATAGTTATCTAATATAATGACCATTATTTCTCCCAAGCCACTGCTGTTACATGTAGCTTGATTATAATTGATTTATGAAGCCCAGTGATGCCTCAGCTGTTTAATGGTTTGTTGTAAATTCAGGAATCTGCCAAATGGCCAGAAAGAGAAGTAAAGAGAGATGACGATTCATACATTGCCATTAAGAACTATAGGGCCAGTCACTGATAGGGGAGAAGAGTGGGACATTCCTATAGAATAAGTTTCCAAAGAGCTAGAGCAACCAAAATCTTCAGAAGCACTAATACACACATCATAAATCCACATTAGATTGTAGGGTTTCTCAGCAGGAATCCTTCCAAGACTTGTCAACATTTCTTCTCTTTGGGATTAGCATTGCAAAGACCAATGACCATCAGATAAATGCTTGGTTGTTTCTGCATTCTTAATGAAGATACAAGAGATTTTGGCCAGTATAGCAAGAAGATCCTTTGGAGGTTACACATTCCTTCACACATCTAATTATGTTCCAATTGCCTTCTTCTAGAGAAATTCAGTAGATAAAACTATGCTGAAGAAGAGATTGGGATCACAGAAACCAAGAAAAGTTGCCAGAGTTTTTGTTTCTGAATTCATTTATGCCCATACTACAGTTTATCTAAATTGCAAATGCCTTCTTCTTCTTCCTCCTCCTCCTCCTCTTCTTCCCTTTATGAGGGTCTCCCTGTAGTCCCAGCTGGCCTGGAACTCACTATATAGACCAGGCTGGCCTTGGCCTTGAATGCACAGATCTGTCTGTCTCTGCTTCCTGAGTGCTGGGATTAAAGGTCTGTGCCACCACATCTGCCTATGTTTTTCTTCTTATCTCCAAATATATCTATAAGATAAACCTTCCTACTGTGTTGCGCGCGCGCGCACACACACACACACACACACACACACACAAACACACATACAAATACTGTGAGAGTTCTTATGTTATTATCTGTTTTTGCCTAAACATGTATTTCATTTTTATTTTGTTATTTGTGATATGTGAGGTAATGCTTTGTTTTGGAAATTCACTGGAATGCAGACATAGAAAAAATAAATATTCAAATCAGCAATTATCAATTCATATCAAATCACCTCTTCATTCTTCCAACCAATTTCTTTTTTCTGCTTAGAGGTGCAAATACAGAGACCAGAACCTGTAGCACGTATTAGAAGATATGAGCATTACAATGCAAACACAAGCACAATGCAAACGATATTTTACAATTTTACAATTTTTTCTTTTTAATATTTTATGATCCTTGATAATATAATGCTATATATTTATTATATATTTTTTGTTTCCTTGTTTTTGAGACATGGACTCACTATGTAGCCTTGGTTGGCCTGGAAATAACTTGCTATGTAGACAATGCTCATCTCTAACTTGTATTGATCCACCTATCTGTGCCACCAAACCCAACTCGGGTACTATATTTTGATCATATTTATACCCCTTCCCCGATCTCCTCTCAGATCCATATCCATTTCCTTATCCCACATGGCTTCATGTTCTCTATCCATTTTTAAGGCACAGCAATTCAATTTGTGGTTCCCATATAGGCTTTGGTGTGGGTCCATCCTTTGGAGCATGGTCTGCCAACCCCATCAGACATCACACCCTTAAAGAAAAGTAATCTCTATCTCCATACAGCTATCAGTTATCAACAGTTTTTAAATTAGGGTTGGGGTTACTTGCCAGCCTCCCTCTTCTATGCTTGGTACGTGCTTGAATTGTGCTTGTGCAAGTCTTATGCATACTATCACAATTGCTATGGGATTACATATACAACTAGCCAGTTGTGTGCAAGCAACACATTTCCTACAATTCATAGACCACTTCTAGGTCTTAAAGTCTTTCTGCTCATCCTCCACAATGATATCTGAACCATGGGAGAAAAGGATATGATATAAGTATTCCACTTAAGGTTAAGTATTCTATGGTCTTTTATTTTCTACATGTGGACCAGTTGTGGTTCTCTGTGTTCATAACCATCTGTTACAAGATGTTTCCCTGGTGAAATATGAAAGATGTGCTAATTTATGGGTATACCAATAAGTGAATGTGAGTCAGTTTAATATTGTGTTTGTTTAACAGATTAATAACAGCAGTATCTCCTCTTTTGCCTGTGACTTGTCTAGCCACGTACTGCTCACCCTGATAACTGTGCAAGATATAACCACCATCTGGTAAAGCAGCCCTTAAGTCCAATCAGAAAGTGTTTAATTATTCCCATAACATTAGTGCCACTATTGAACCAGTGGGCATATCTTGCCAAGACAGTCATTACTATAGCTCACCTAATTCACAACTAGGTAAAGTTGCACTTGTTTTTTTTTTTTTTTTTTTTTTTTTGGTAACATGTATAGCACCTTCCAGTACCATGAAAGCTAGTGATGAGTTTTGAGGTCAGTTCCAGCTTGATATCTCCTTATTTCTTCTATAGCTCTTACATGTAGTATATTCAGCAATAGGATCATATTGTAAGTTTGTGACAGATAACTACAAGCAATGACAATGGCCAGTATTGTTTGGGAGTCTATAGGCTCTCCCTGTTCAACAACACTAAAAATGGGAGCCTATTCCAGGTGTGGCCTTTTTATTTGCTAGCCTGTGATGTCTGGTAGGGGTGTTTTCCCCAGATATAGAGTAATTCCATTTAAGCCCTTTGATATATGTATAAATATATTTTTATGAAGCTTCTTCAGTTGTAGGTTTCCATATAACTTTTCAAAAGGACTTAAGTGTTAGTTATCTATCCCTATACCCTCTCTTCAACCTTGCATGTAATATAGATTCAGCATGTGATGCACAGTTTATAAAAACATACACACATACTGTATTTTCAAGATGATGGAAATTTAGGAATTTATAGATCTCTTTTAAAAATTGTTTACAAAATCAATTGCAAATATTTTGTTCTTGTCTATTGAGCTTTTCTTAAACCACATATCTTCATAAATAACATAAAGCAATAAATGCAATATACATACAAAACTGATTCTGTGATATATTATAGATCTCATGTTAGAAAAGCTAATGTTTGGTAGTAAAATTCACTTTTGATGTTGGATTAAAAAGAACATTAAATGATAAATTATTAACCAGAATCACTGATACATTTTAAATTGTGTGATTTGAATTTATTCAACCTGCTAACTTTTATCATGACTGAAGCCTCCTAATAATCATAAGATAATATTTAAATCAACAATTTGGAATGTATTTATTTTTTTTTAAATTTAAGATAGAAAATAAAATGTGCACGCAGGTCTATACACTGACTAAAATTAATTTCCTGTTTTACCTTCATTATCACTTCCAAGAGAGCAAACTGTTTTCTTTACTTTAACATAGGTTGGGTGACATGATTTTATTCTTCTCTTTACGTCTTTTATCAATATTTCAAGTGTATCTATTGACACTCTTGAGACTTAAATAAGCTTAAATTTTGGCTGCCACTGTTGTCTCATATTATAGGCCAAAGACGTATTTGTTTTTTATCATTCCACATTCACCTTGAATAATCTATTCATAATAGGAGATGACCACTTCATACCTCCTCTAGGTCGATTTCTGCTGACAGCATTATATCAAAGTGGAAACTAATATCAAACTTATGTTTCCCTTTTGTCTCTGAGAAGTGCTGAGCAGCATAACCTTTAATTATAATTGGGTCAAGTGTTGTCTTTATAAAATTTGAAGACAGCTTAGCTGCACAAAAAATGTGAAACAATATCTGTTTAGGGACCAACCTCCGAAATAGTAGAGTAAAATCTTCTGTAAACTTACTCTTCCTTTAGAAAGAATAATAAACCAACTAGACAATGGTTAAAATAGATATTTCAAAATTTGAAAAACATCTAAAGTATTATAACTGTATCAGTAGTTTTATTGAATTATGTACTGTGGATATTATATATTGAGATATTTTATATTGTTCTGCCTTCATGACAGACTTGAAAACCAATAGGCACACAGTGTGAGAATGTCAGCCCCTAGAAACCATGGAGGGAGGAACATAATTTGGAGTTACCTAAATGCTGGTACCCAGAGATCTTATGGTAGTTAACTATAATAGTCTGACAGTTCACATTGGGCACTGCTAATAAATTCTGTCCTCAGGCTCTCTTTTAATTTCACTTAACTCTGAACTCCTAGTGACAACAGTCCTACCTTCAGAGAATTTGTCAAATATAATCAGTAGCAACTGCATGATATTGCAGTTATTTAAGTGGCATTACCAGTTAGAATTAGCTAATGGGGAGCCAAGAACATAAAATGAAAAACTGAAGTTGACATATCCATAGAAGACACCGATCTATGCCAATGCACCCAGATTTTTAGACAATCCATTCCTTAAGTTATTCTTGACTTCCTGATCTGAATTTCCTACTCAAAGAAGGAAGTAAAGACTATTGCACCTTTGGAACCTACTTGCTTGAGTGTTGACAGTTCTCCAAAGAGTCAGATACACAATGACACATAGCACAGACAGACACAGATGCACACACACAGACACACAAATTGTCACAGAGAGAGAGACACACACAGACACACACAGGGCAGGGAGGACAGTTAGGTGGGTTCAGAGACTTACTGCTTTGAGGTTCTTAAAGCTATCTATCTATCATCAATACTTTATTGATAGGCAGAAAATAAATCAATTTTTTTAGAATTCCTCCAAAGACTCCTAAAAGAACAGCCAACAGTAAAGCAACAAATTATAAATAAAAAAGATTGGATGTGAAACCATAAAGGGTTGAAATATTTTTCTTGAGAATCATATTTTTTAAACTTTTTATTGATTTTTTTGAGAATCTCAATCTATTTTGATCATATTCAAACCTCCTGTCCATATCCTCCTCTATCTCACTATTCCCTCAACTTCATGTCCTCTATTATTAGGGTTGTTTTAAAGGCCTTTTGAGTTTTATCTGTGCTCCACAAGTGCTCTTGGGTGTGGGTTCATCTCTTGGTGCCTCATCAATCTATCAAGCTGCATCAGAACCTTAAAGAAAATTGACTCTTCCACTCCTAACAGCTATCAATTGCCAATAGTTCCTCAGCTAGGGCTGGGGCTTCTTGCCAACCCCCTTCCATCTTGAGATTTTTTTTTTCTTGCTTGAGCTTGAGCAGAACTTTTACATGTTATCAAAATAAGGGACTGAAGAGTAATGAGCTTACTAGAAAACACTTTCAAAAATTGTTTACATAAAAAGAACTGCACAAATTTATGAATGGACATGGTCAACACATTAAAACAATTCCTCATATTCAATTGTGTATGGGCACAATAAAAAAACAAATAGAATACAAAACAATACTACTTCAACTTTCATAATCTTTTTTATTTCTTTTTTAAAAATAATACTTTATTGTTTCTGGCTGGGCTGCGACTCACTAAGTAGACAAGGCTGGCCCTGTCTCAAAGATCCACCTGTCTCTGCCTCTGGAGTGCTGAGGTCAGAGGCATGTGTGACCAACACCAGCTCACACAATGCCTGCTGATCATACTCTCCTCTCAGATTCACGCCCACCTCTCTTCCCACCTTCATGTCTTTTGTCATTCATTTTCCTTGTGATTACAAGGTTAAGGCTTGATTTTCCTATTCTAACTTATTTTCAAGAATCAATTCTGTATTCCTTAACAATTAAAGTGTGCATGGTTTCTTCCACACATAATAAAAAGAGATATGATGGTAGGCATGTCCATTCTGTGGCATGCAGGCAACAGCATGCTGCATATGGCCAAGGACAGTTACAAATGTGGCCAGATTATAAAATTCATGAAGATGAAGTTACTGAAATTATTATAGTTTTATCATTTTTCTTTGTTACTTAATTAGATCATCTGGAATGTTAGCTTCTTGCTTCACAATGTCATATTTCAATGTCAAAAGGTTGTACATGCCTGATTCATAAGGGATAATATCTGTATAAAAACACTCTTAGAACTTCTGAATGTTGGGCTAGATGCTGCTACTGTGTGTCATAGTAAAGGAAAAGAGTCAATAAAAGAGAAAAAAATAGACCCTTTCAAAGGAAGAAAGTGTTTCAAAATTTAAAAAAAAAAGTTTTCTTCAGAGAAAAAGATATGTGATACATAGACACAAAGCTAAACCAAGAACAGATTCAGTTGACAAGCTTCCCAGTGGTAGGAACGGAAGAAGTCTCTTCCAAGAGGCAAACTGACTTCCTGAAGAAAGTTTTCACAACTATAGCCAGTTGCAGGTTTAAGTGACATTATTCTTCTGGTGAATGGCTCAGAAATTACACAGAATTCTATTTTGTCACTCTGTGACTCAGAAGGGTAGGAGTGAGAAACCATCATGAGTGTGAAACTCTTGTTTAAAACTGGACATATGAGAAGGGGAAATAGCCAAAAGCCTAGGAGATTGAATTTGCTGCTCTAAACCCTATTTTGAGAGATAGACCTTGAAGGCAGTTGTTGAGAATGGAAGAGCCAGACACTGATGACCTGTATACCTTGGAAAAAAGTCATGTCCTTGTTGACTAAAATCAGTTTTCTTTAACTGAGAATAAGTCTGGAGTTTAGCAAACCTCAGCCTTAGACTAGTGAGGAGATCAACATCCAGAGACACCAAACTGACATTTGCTTCTGCAAAGCATAAAAACTCTGACGGTCCAGTGTATGACACCCACAGCCACATCTCTTCACGGGGTAACTAATACTTAGTAAGCCCTGAAAGTATGAGGATGAATTTCCTGTCTTGCTGTGATTCCTTACCAAATTCCCAAAGTGATTGGAAAACACCTGACCTAGAAGTATGGTATCATCAGGGACTATGATCTAGGGAGAGTCCGGAAGGTAGGAGAAACTGCCCAGGACACAGACTGCAAAGCTAACTTGGCCATCCAAGGAATTTGACAAACAAAGAAAAAAAATTATGAAAGACAGATCTGGATGATATTACATTAATTAACCATTAAAGTCCCAACACTATTGTAAGTAACAGAAAAGAAAGAGCCTAGAAGTCCAGAAGTTCAACCGAATCTGTACTCCCCCAGGATATATAACCAGCAATCTCCAATTTGGGGGAACCCAGAAAAAAAGTTGAACCAAAATTATATCACCCCTACCCTTAGACATATTAGAATGGCTAAATTGCAAAATAGCAGACATTAACAATGTTGGCAAAGACATGAAATAATAGTAATTCTTAGATTTGCCTGTGGTAATGCAAAAATGTGTCTCCAACTTTGAAAGACATTTTGGTATTTTTTTTTAAAGGCTGAGTATAGGCAAATTAAATGAGCAAGGGTCCCTGCTCAAATACTCAAAGGACTATTAATTTCACACAAAATCAGCATATGGAATATTCATAATATATCATCAATTAGAAGTCTCTATTTTTTTTCTTAGGAAGTAAAATCTAATAAACCATGGAACAGAATATTATACAGAGATAAATAAAAATTAACTATACCTAGCAGGATGGTTTAGAGTTCTGGAAGTGCAGGAAGACCTGAGTGTGATCCCTGGGACCCATATGTTGAAAGAAACAATTTGAGGAATGTTTGCTTCTACTTGTGTGGACTCTCACACATACAGAGACACAGAATCAAACAGACACATAATAAACAAAATATGATTAAAAAAAGAATAAATGTGCTATCAAATAATGGCAAGAAAGGGAAGATCCTGAAATTCATATTTGTGGGTATGAGAAAACAAATCAGTAAGGCTAAATATACATACATATATATATATATAATTTAAATTGTATGAATGCTAAAAAC
>NW_008343959.1:1888880-1900305 GCF_000622305.1 Nannospalax galili
ATGTAATTAAACAAGAAGACATTTCTGCAAATATTTTAATATTTTATAAATATTGGTTCTTCATTTGTAATGAACATTGTATTGCAAAATGTTAACAGGAAAACTATACAAGAAGATAAGAATAACAAATTCCCTCCTTCCTGTATGCAACTTTCTTTAAATTTAAAACTATTTTAACGTGTATTTTTTAAAGTTCTCAAGAGCTCATTATGTTCTTTGTATACCAATGAACTAGAAAATATTATTAAATTGCCAATTTATAGAAAAATGAACTACCAAAATAGACCTATCACCATCCTTTCCATATTAAAGACTAGTTTATATTGAACTAGCCTTGCAGTCTAACACATATTTCCACTTGGCCCTAGTTCATTATAATTTTATACAATGTTGAGTGTGTTTTGCTACTCTCTTGTTAATAATTCTGTGCATATATTTTTCAAGTTGGTTTGTGATGCATTTACCCACATTAGGTTAACATTTATCTACTGAAATGTGTTCACAAGTTTTCAATGCAGTATTGGTAATATCAATTAAAATTAATTAATGCAAGAGTCACCCTGGCCTCCTCTCTTGTATACCTGTAAATTAGTCCTTCCATAGTGAGAAACTGCTTTTAAATTTTAAAATTATTGCATATAAAACTTAACGAATATAGATACATAACAAGGAAATTTAAAAATACTGAAAGTCTCTCACCAAACATTATTCTCTGTTATTATACATAAAAATATAAATGTAGCATTAAATTTTATTTTCTCACCCACTTCCCAATGTCTCTGCTGGGATTTTGTCTGACTTGCGCTTTTAAGGGTGTTGTTAGTTCTTGCTAATTTAAGCAGGCTCCAGCTCCAGTGGATGGACTCAAACTGAAAACTGAAGGGACACAAATTAGACTCATATATATATATATATATACATTGGATTGGGTTGGGGGCAATATGGGGAGGTGCAGATAGGGGAAGAGATCTAAATACCTTCAAATTATATTGTGTGAAAATTGCGAGGTAGTAATTAAGAGTGTTAATAAGGGAAGGGATTTAAATACAATCAAAATATATAGTATGAAGTTTTTAAAAATTCTGGTGAACACCTTTAATCCAGGACTCGGGAGGCAGAGGCAGGGGGATCTCTCTGAGTTCGAGGCCAGCCTGGTCTCCATAGTGAATCCAGGCCAGCTAGGACTACAGGGAGACCCTGTCTCAAAAAGACCAAAAAAAAATTCAATAAAAAGAAAATTTCAAAATTACAATGAAAAATTGCTCATTTTCTTGATAGTCTATTATAGAATTAACCTGTGGGGAATTTTCTATATACTATGTAACGAATTTGTTAAAAGAAAATCTCACCTTACTTTCCATTTCAACACTTCTCCATTTTCGTGATGATTTTACTTAAAATGAATTTGTCTAAATATAAAATACGAGTCCTACTTCTATGTTTAAATCCCATATTATCTTTCAATATATTCAATATATCTTTCAATATATTAATACACTTATTATTAGTCTAATTTTTCATGAGAAACCACCAAAATAGGTTTTATTCAGTGTCTGTTTCAATTAATATTCATCAGAGGACTGAGTGTAGCAGAGTGAAAAACCAATTCGTTAACCTTTCATCTGCCAGCTTTACACATATAAGTTTACCATCACCACACCTGACAACTATGGTTGACTTGTCTGTTACTTTTTATCCACTTACTTTACATAGGGCAGAAGAGTTTCCTTGAAATTCAGAATTTTTATGCGTTTTGTACTTGCAATACTATAAATGTGATTTTATGAATTGAATATTGATAAACATCTCCTAAAGCAAAATTAAAATTAAAATTAAATTAAAGCAACCATGTAATTACCCTTGTCTATATTAGAATAAAGTTCCATCAGGCCAGAGGTATTATTTATTTAGCATTCTTTCCCCAAAATCTAGAAAATTTCCAGACATTTACACATAAGGTTTAAATTTGGAGAATCTTGGTAGAGAGGAATGCATTTAGTGTTGAATTCTTTTAAATGAAATGTTACCAGCTAGGTTCCTCTTCGTTTAAATTAGTAAAAACATGACAATAAAATACAGCTTTCACAAAATTGAAGTTTCGGTAATTCATAGCCATCTCCTCATTTTCTGAGGATTTTCTGATGCATAATCAGTTCATTCATTTTAATGGAACTGGTTGATTTCAATGAAGTATAGTCTTCATCATGATGCTTAGTGTGTAATGAAAGAGTTTTTCCTCTTGGTCATCACAAGCATCTCCACTGGGATGAATGTTTAGCAGATGCTTTAACGTCTGTTAGAATAAATTAAATGGAATATGTGAGAAAAAATCAGTTAGAAAGCTCTTTTAAGTATTACATTTTGTTTTCATTTTGTTTGACTAGGACAGGAAAGTTAATTTTCAGATCTCTCTGAAGTGCTCTGCAGGATTGTGATTGTCAATGAACTCTACATAATCATGTGCTTCCTATTTGATGTAAAGAGAGATGTAGGATATAACACACACATAATTAAAATCATGGAATAATGCAGGAAATAGATTTTAGTCTACCCAAGGGGAATGGCAACAAAATTAAAAGCAATTCAACTGCTGAGCTGTAGGCTGTATTGTACCCTCAGCCAATGGATCACAATGAAGAAAATACACATGAGAATTGCCTGGGATGTAACTTCAAGGCCTAGTATTCGATCTCTACCAACACATCTTCAAGTATAAAAAATGATTCAAATCAGCACCACTATCTGGGTACCAAGTATTAACTACAGGAACTGTTTCAGATTTAAATTATTACAAAATGTTTACATGTTATGTTACAGTGGAGAGAGGGCCTTTATAGGGGCAGATATTTCATGAAGTCCAAAGGATGGGACCATAAATCAATAGGACTTGTGTCTTAGTGAAGAAAGGAAAAGTATGAGCACTCAGAGAAAAGGTTACAGGGAGATAGAAAAAAAAGAGACCTCCACAAACCAAGAAGAGTCCCGAGAGGCACTAAGACTTCTGACAAATTGACTATCAACTTCTAGCTCCTGAATTGTTTGAAAATAAGTTCTTGTTCTACAACTGCCTAGTCTGTGTCAGCCTCAGTTGACTGATGCAACATCCTAAAGCAAAAAAGTGTAAAAAGTAAGTTTCCAATACAAGTGCTTCTGTAGGTGCTAGGGAGAAAGATCATTCTGTTATATTCTTGGTACACATACATGAGTACCCATGTTCAATCCCCAGCACCTATGAAAAAACCTGGGAATGGAAGCTTTTGTTTTTAAACCAAACCAGAGACAAGTGATTCCTTGGGCTTCATGGCCAAATATCTTATCTTAATACCTGGGCCTCAGTTCCTAGTGTGATAACTCAGAGAGAGACAGAGAGAGAGACACAGAGAAAGAGAGAGAGAGAGAACTTATGTAATAGCATATCTATAAACATTTTTCAAATAATTCCATGTTGACTATATATATATACAGTTTTCCTGCCTATCTTTCTACATACTTATCTATTATTCACATCCCTACATAGCTAAGGATTGATGCAAATTATTTCATACGTAGTATAAAAACAAGACAAAAATGACCTCTTTATTTTGACCACTCCGTTGTCTAATTCTGTACAGAAAAGAACTGTTCCCTCAAAGATCTGAAGGCACCAAATTCAAATTCCTATATATGTAATCATTTTAAAAATGACCCAAGAAAGCACATTCCAGTCCTCTACATTTGCCTGCTCTTCATGATATATGAGACTGCAGTGAACACTTTTTCTTTGTAAATAAAATAAAATCTTAAGGTCAGTAAAAATGTGAAATACACAATAAATATATGAATGTGTACATATGTACAGATGAAGGCTGTATAGCATAAAACGCAGAGCCAGATAGGAGAAATTTTCCTTTGAGTGGTCAGGGTAGTAGAAGGTATTCCCAAAACAGGACAGGCCTTTGTCACATCCCTTCATTGCCCCCCAAGAACTTAAAGGCAAGACCCTATTGCTGGAGACAGGTCACACTAGGTGGAACTGACCTGGAAGCCTCCTTTCTGAAGACTAGCTCTCATGATATCACAGGATGCTATACAAGCTGTCAAGAGAGAAAACCAATCAATGATCCTATACAGCTGTACGTCTAATAAACAACATTCCAGCAAACTGTCACTATTGGTACAGCAGTGACAATTTTATTTTGGGAGTACTCAGCAGTTGTCTAATTGGAATTAAAGCCTGCTTAATGGGAGGGAATTCATATGTGGTACTTACTGTAAACATAGTCAAATACACTTAGCTGAAGTAGTCATAGATATTAGAGAAAAAAACCTACTTTTGCCACATTTCTAGAGCTGTAAATTTCTTACTTTATTCTAAATATGCATCTTCACATTTATAGACAAGTTTATCTGTCGTCACATATCATCAAAGAACCTTCTTTCTGCAGATTATAGAGTTCCACGACTGGTTGCACAGAAAGAATATGTGTCTGAGAGATTGCTAGCTTTAATTGACACATATACAATGGAACCTGTACATCTAAGGCTCATGAAACATAGTGAACAGTGTGACAAAAGAATACTAATACATCCTCAACTCTCACCAGCAAAACTTCCACATGCAACAGAGTGCCATGCAAACAGAAGCCACAACTGCCCAAGGTGTAGAGTGTAAGAGACTGCAGAGTGTGTGTCCCTAGATAGAACTCCTATATTAAAACTCACCCACCAATGGATCAGGGATCATTGCCAAAGAAGGGATGGAAAGACTGTAAGAGCCAGTGTTTATGCATGAACATAAAGAAACAAAGTCTTTGAGCTCTCTAGGAACTTGCTCATGTGAATGTGCAGCAATGGTGACAGCATGAACAAGACACGTGCTGACACAGTCAGACAAAAAAAAAAAAAAAAAACCAGCGTAAAACTGAAGAAAAATAAGCAGTAGGCCCAAACCTTACCTGAGGCACTGTTGGCCAATGATTACTGCTGGGTGACAGATACTTGATCTTCTTTGAGAAAGTACCTCTAGATAGGCTGACTAGGCTCCACTGGATGAACTTGTACAGAGGAAATATGGGTGCAAAAGCTTGACAAGATAGAACTTGACATATATGACAGAGTGCATCAAATCTGTTTATGGCTATGGGGGGTACAGCTGGGGGAGGATGATTAAAATTTATTGTATGAAATGCACAAAAACCAAAATTATACAAAAAATAATAAATATCAAAACCAAGACATATTGCTGCTTCTATCTTACATCCCTGTGAAAATAAACGGTAGAGTAAAAGGTCAGTGGAACCCAAGTTGCATTATTAAATTGTATTTAGTAATTTGTTAAATTTGACCTCACATGACAGAAGTATATTACAAAAATTGAATAAAATTGCTTTTTGTGAGGAAATATCTCAGGTAATCGGCTTTTGAACTCTACCTTCTTTAATACTCCCTTACTCAGACTAACGTTTTATTCAGTGACTCATTGTGGATGGCACATTTGTTGCTTTTGAATTTACAAAACATCAGTATCTCAACAGATCTTAGTGCTTTTCTTAAGACATCAAAACATTGATCCTAGGGACAAATACAGCTGAAATGAGATTTGATGAAAGTCTTAAAAGTTCTCAGCATATTCACTTTGGTGTTATCTGTGCTCATGTTGCAGATTCTCCTAAGACTCAAAACACACCCTTATCACCACTAAAACTCTTAAGCAGATGTGCTGGTCACAAAAGAACAGACAAAAGAAAAGTCGAAGAAACTTGCAGAGACATGTTGGAACCCTCTTATGTTCAGAATCAGTGGCAAAATGTGAAACAAGTAGGAGGTAGCCAAGGTTACAGAGACATTTACAGCAAATGTTTTTCCCTGCTGTGTGCAAGGTCCACTTTCCACTGCCATTCTTTTCCCAGAAGAGCATGAGGTAAAAATTTTGTCAAAAAATGTTCTCATTTTTAATTCCCAGCCTATTCTAATGGACCATTAAATACAGTTTTGATTTCATAAACTATCATTACCTTTAGTTCATAGCTGTGTCTAGAAATGGGCAATAAGATCTTTTTTATATTTTGTACAAAAAAGGAAGTCAGAAAAATCTGGGCTTTTTGTTTTTTTATTTGTTTTATTTTTTAGTGATCAAGTACATTTAATTCATAGATGCTATTGGAATGCTAAGTGTATTTGCAAAAAAAGTTTGAACTTTATCAGAAAAGACTAATGATGTCAGGTGTGGATTTATAAATTGGATTGAAGTCTGTTTATTTGAATAAATGTAAGTGAAAATAGCTACAGTAAAAAAAAATTAAGATATTTGACCAGGTATGGTGACATATGCCTTTAATCCTACAACTCAGGAGTCAAAGGCAGGTGAATCATTGTGAGAGGTAGGCAAGTCTGGGATGGTCTACACAGTGAGGTCCAGTTCAGCTGGGGCTACATAATGAGACCATGTCTCAAAAAAAACAGAAAAAGGAGGCATTATGAATAAGCAAAAGGATGTGAATTATATTTCATCTATTGATGCCAAATTTGCTTTTTTTGGCATTACCACTGCGTAAATATGTATTGTAAAATGTGTAATGCAGAAAAATCGTGAAGAAGTAGATATCTCAGCAAGTCTTGGTCTAGGAGATCCTAGCCAGCCTACCACAGTGCCTATGATGCTGCTGTTACCACTGGCTCATGTATGTCCCTCAAATCATCAGTCATGTGAAAAAGATGTTCAGTATCATTTCCTGGTATCATATAATGGAGACACAATATTTTATAACAGAGATTGGCTGTCAAAAAATATCAACAGACAACAAGTGTGGGTGAGGTCTTGAGGAAATGTAAAACATTGCATTTTGTGGTAGAATATGAATTGTAAGAAAACAGGATAGAAGTTCATGGGAAAATTTTAAATAGGTACACTATGTGATTCAGCTGTCCCTATTCTGTGTATATTTTGGAACTCACTATGCTATTTAAGGAGCACCTATTACAAACAATGTTTAACATTTGCCAAACATGACAAAGAACTACTGAAAATTGTATTATAAATCACATGATTAAATCTTTAACATTGTATTTCAAGTAAAATGAATTAAAGTGTACTTTGCTAGTCAAAAAAGCTAGCACTCTCACAATTAAACTTTCTACATGGTAGTAATTAAGGTTCAGCAAAGTATCTAGAGCTGCCTCACAGCTACAATTGTAAATGAAATTTTATTAGAACCAAACATTCCCATTTATTTATGCATTGTTTAGGGCTATGTTGACACTATAATGAAATAATTATAAGTTTATGACAAACAATGCAGCATCCATAATCTGATATTTAATAAGTAGTTTCAAATGCATTTGGTCTTCACTATTGTAAGGAGATGAGAGATGACCCATATTTTGCATGTCATTTATTTTAGTAGTACCTATTTCTTCAACATCTGGAAATTCAAAAGCATTGCTAACAAAACTATTTATTGATTAAATAGGATTAGCAATACTTCATGTTTTATTGAGCACAAGAAATTCCCTAGGATTGAGTTTTTAAACATAAAATGATAATATATAAGAAGATAAAGATGTTACTGCTACCAAAATGTACTATTTACCTAAACATGGCACTTTAATATGTTAATATATGGTTGGCATATTTTATTGCTCATTCACTTATTATATTTGTTACTAAAGGAAAAACAAGTCTAACACTTTGTTTTCCAGTGTTCAGCTCAGTGGGAGCTGCCATGACACCCTTCACTAGAGCCTCTTCCTGCTCCTCTAAAGAGTCCACCCCATAGATTCTGTCCTCATTCTCCACTCTCCCAGCTCTGCGAAACTATTCTACGCCACACATGCAATTTAACTATATTATGCATATTTCTACAATTATTCCATCGTTTTTTAAAATAAAATGGTTTCTTTGGGTTCACATTTTCAGAAGTTACTTGTAAGCCCTTGTTACTTAATCCTGTTGTTTTGTGCCCAAGGTAAAGCAGCACTCAGGACAGGAAGTGTGGTGTGCAGCAGAGCCTTTCACCTAACCCAGGAGAAGTGAAATAGAACAGGAGGTGAAAGAGTCCTCCCTTTCCTTCAAGTACATGCCCCAGTGACCTGAAGACCTTGCCCTAGTTCAACTCCTCAAGGTCCTAGAAGCTCTCAGTACTACTGTGCTAGGAACCAAGACTTTATCATGAGGAAATTTGGGATTATTAACATTCAGCTATGGCAAAAACTGATCACCCTAGCATCCAACAAATGAACTCACTTGGTATTTGTATTTCAAAGGCTGTCTCACTTTATAGAATAATTCCATCATGGCTTTGTCATGTTGCTGTGTGTGCCAGGATTTCCTTCCCTTTCAGCACCGAATAATATTCTACCGCAGGTGTAATCCACTTTCTTCTTGTTGTTTCACCCTTTGCTGTGCAACTCGATTGGTTCAGTCTCCCACTTAATTTGAAAAACTATGCAAAGGCTGTGAAAACTCAATAATTGAAGACCCCCATGTACTTACCATTTGGAAATAATACACATGTATGGATCTGTGGATCTAAATGCCAGGTCCATACAGTAATTTTTAGAGGAATACCCTTAAGGTTCTCCATTACCATAGAACTTTGTCATAATCTCCCTAATACACAAGGATCCAATCCTTACCACACTCTAACTCTTCTGATTTTCAAGGGTATTTTATTTTACCAAAGCCATTCTGATGGATGTGCACTGGAAAGTCATGACTCTCCTTGTCTTTATTTCTGATAACTGATACCAAGAACACTGTGTATTCTCTGCTTATCTGTATATTCTAATTGGAGAATGTCTACTCAAATCATTTGTATTACGACATAGCTGCTTACATTTATTTTTTAATTCAGAGAAATTTTTAAAAGATTCTGTACATTAGTATTTTCATGTATGATTTTCAACACTTTCTATTATGTTATCAATGGTCTTTTAATGGTATTGATAGTGTACTTTAATGCAGTGTTTAGATGTGTCCTGAATTAGGAATTATTTAGTTAACTGCCTAAATTTTTAGAGTTCTATTCAGTGCATCAATATGAAATTACATTTCCCAAAACCTTTTATTGTTTGAAGATTGATGTCATTAGCACATACATTTTGGATGTAAACAATAAATTTCCAGTTGATATTTGTATGTGGTATAACAACATTCTAAATATATTTTGTAATGAGGATAATCGGTTTTCCCATAATCTTTCTTAAAATTGCCATTCTTTTCCCTTTAAAACAGTCATGGTGTTTGGGGCTGGAGAGATGTCTCAGCGGTTAAGAACACTGGTTGTTCTTGCAGAAGACCCAGGTTCAGATCCCAGCACCCACACGCAGCTAACAACTGTTTGTAACTCCAGTTCCAGGGGATCTGACTGCTGCTTCTCTCCTCCGCTGAGCATTGCACAACACAGGTGTACTTACCTACATACATTTATACACATAAAAAATAAATGTTATACAAAAAGAACAGTCATGGAGTCTTTATAAAATAAATCAACTGGCCATTCCCCCCAAATCAATAATAATAAATAAAAAATCAGCTGGCCACTTTTGAAGATTTCTTTAATGGTTTTGTATTTGATGTATTGATAGATTTAACTTAATACTAACAACAAACTGCTTTGACTAGTGGAGCTTTGCAATAAATTTTCAAAGTAAGCAAGGAGAATTTTTCAAAACTGTTCTTTTCAAGAATTCTTTGAATATTTGGAGTTTCTTGGATATTTGCTATGAATTTTGACATTGATTTTTTTCCCCTACGGCTTGTGATAGCATTGGCACATTAAGCATATAAAGTGGTTGATTAGATGAGTATGTTCTATCTTTCCACTTAAGTACTGAGTTTCAGTGAGCTTTTCTAGCTGTCATTGTACTAGGTTTGTCCCTTTTTGTTTGCTTTCTTTTAAATAATTTATTATTATTGTTTCACATAAATGGGGTCATCTTTTTCATGACACTTTAATTGTACATTATTACAGATATAAATTCAAGTGATTTTTGAATAATTAGTATTATCTTTAAAATTTAATGAATTCATTTATTACATCTAATAATTTTTTCTGGGATATTTTTGGATATTTTACATTGAAATGAATGTTATTTGCAAATACAGAAAGTTTTATTCCTTTCACTATAGCTTGAACTCCTTTTATTGACTTCATTGCCAGGTGGTTATGCATAAGAACTTCCTTTTAAATATTTTGGTTGATTCTTTGGGAATTTCAAGCAATGTATTTTGATCATATCCATACCTCCTCCCTGTGCCCACCCACATTCACCTGCCCCCTGACCTATGTCCTCTATTTTATATATATTCTTTTTTTTTTTCTTTTTAAAAGGCTTATCCAGCCTAATCTGTCCCTGAGATGGGTTTGGTTCCACCACTTAGAGTCCACCTTTGCTGTGTCATACCTTTAAATAAAGCTGATTTCCCTCTCCAACAACAATCAGTTCTCAATATTTCCTCAGGGAGGGTTGGGAATTCTTGTCCTCCTCTTGCATCTATGCCAGTTTTTATCTGGTTTTCAAAATTGTGTTTAGATAATGACACAAAAGTTTATAATTGCACTATTTTGGATACTATAGGATGAGCTTTACACTTTTAACATTGAATTTAACTTTTTTAGTAAACTGTTCATAGTGTTTATTATTTAAAACATTTTTTCATAGTGTGTTCCATATGTTGTTTAAAATTTGATATTTTTTATTTAATTTTTCTGTGCCATTTGCAATGTTCATTTCCATTTTTATACATTCTAATAATGTGGACTATGATATTTAGTGGTGTTTGTCTTTTTATTCACCCTTTAATTCAATTAACTCAAAGGAATTAATACCATATGGTTATAAGTGGAAATAATTTTAATAAATGGATTTAAATATTTATGTCATGGAAAATTTCGGACCATCACATAAGAATAAAAAGAAAGTTCAGGGACACTTATATGTTGTAAATCACCTTGATAATTACAATTTTCTTCACAGTTAAATAATATTCCATTGTTTACATGTAGACTATTTTATCATTAATTTATCAATTATTGGCTATGTAGTCTGTTTTTATTCTTGGTTATTGTGAATAAAGCATCATGAATTGGAAGAACATGCACTTCTACAGTAGGAGTCCTAAATATTCGATACTAGAAATATTCTTACATGATAAACACAAATATAGACCATCTTAAAATTAATGGTTTGCCAATTTAATGTTCGTTTTTATGATCAATTCTCCATTGCCAGAATGTAAAGTGGATTTGATTAGTTTGGTCATTAGAACTTACAAAAAAAAATATTTAAAATCCTGCATCTTTGTGTATTTCTCTTTACATTAAAATTTTCATAAAATCTTGATATTTAAATATATGTATTGCATCATTTTATGGTAGTTAAATTGTACCTCTTCCATACTTTCTGAATGTTTGATTGAAATGTAAACACTTGAAATATTTTGAGA
>NW_008343959.1:1900426-1944344 GCF_000622305.1 Nannospalax galili
TTATAATAATAATGGGTAGCCCATATAACAGGGAAATATGTTATTTTGTCTTGATTATAGTGAGTTCATCAATAATAAATCTAGGCAATGTGAATGCTGAAGTTGTAATAACTCCAATAAAATTTATGAAGCAAAAATATATAGAATTTTTAAATAAAAGGGAATAGTTACAACCATAAATTAGTTACTAAACAAATAAAACAGAATACAATTAATAAACAGTAACCTATTTCTCTTCAAGTTTTGTATTTTATTGCTTTTTCCACTGATATAAAATAGCATATGCAAATAAGTGAACTGTAAGCTGATGCTAATGGCATTTTTCATAACCTGGGATGACATATGAGCTCCAATGGTGACAATGTAATCTCTTCATTGCATCTCTCAGTTCAACATCAAGAATCGACATGTGGTACCTGCCAGCTTTTACATTTGAGTTACTTCAATGTAGAATCAAAATAATTGAATTAATTTGATCACTTCTTAATTTACCTAATGAATTTCTTTTTTTAAACATAGATAATCTTCAATTAAATGATTACCTTAATTATGAAGTTATCAGTAAAACATGTATTTATTTACTTAGTTTGTTCACCTGGTTTTATAATAATAGATCGATGTTTCACTTAGTGCATATGATTTTATCACTTTTATTTCTTATTTCCTCTTTTTTGAATGTTTTCATGGAATGATTTGAACAGGTGCTTCTACATTTAAGAAATTTAATTTTAGTCAAATATAGCTGCAGTTTTTATTTTATTTTTATTAAATTCTTGTGATTTTCCTATGGCATACTTTGATGGTATTTAGATCCCCTTCCCTATCTGCAACTCCCCATACTGCTCCCACAAAATTTAATATGCTTTCATATACATATGTGATATCTATATGATATGTATTTCATATATACACATATATATTATCACTACTTATAGGGTTTGTGTCCCCAAATGACTTTCAATGTAGGTCCATCAACTGGTCTCAACAAGGGTTTTGTTAAAGATAACTGCCTTGAAACTGGGTATGGTGGTGCTTGCCTTTAAACCCAGCATTCAGGAAGCAGAGGCAAATGGAAATCTGCAAGAGTAAGGACAGCCTAGGCTCCAAGGCAAGTTCTAATCCAGCTAGGGTTATAGCTAGGGTTTCTTGTCTGAAAAAAGTGAAAGAAAGAAAGAAGGAAGGAAGGAAGGAAGGAAGGAAGGAAGGAAGGAAGGAAGGAAGGAAAGAAGGAAGGAAGGAAAGGGAGATCACTACCTTGACAATGAGCATTTATTATATCAGAGCAAAACTTGGTTTTCCCTTCCTCATGATTTAATTTGACATGTGTCACCAAAGTACAAGAAAAATAGCTTTTCAAGTTTATTATTGTGTCATTAGACTATATCATTTACTTGGAATATATTTTTCCTTTGTACAGAGATTTTTTTTAATTGTATTTATTCATTTTTATTTTATGTGTATTTGTCTCTTGCCTGCATGTATGTAAGTGCACTCATATCATGCAGTACCCAAACAAGAGGGCACCAGATTTCCTGGAACTGCAGTTATGGTCAGTTGTTATAGCCATGTATGTGCTGATAATGGAACCCTGGCAATCTCACAAAGTAGCTATTTCATTTAACTGCATAACCAAACTCCATAACCCAGTAAAGCATATTTTTAAATAGATTACTAACTTAATGTTTTTGTTGTAAAGATCTGTGAATTCTGAAATAAAACTAGAAATAGAAAATCCTTCTGAGGTTTGCTAAATATGTAAATCATATATAGTGATAAGTATAAGTTATGCATGTGTGAAGTATTATGCATAGTTCACCACATGCACATGACTGAAAAAAAATGGACATCATTATGATGGTTCAGTTAACAGTTGCTACTATATGACACGTCTTAAAACAAGACAAAATCAAGATTCATCTTTTATACAAATAAATGCCAATTTCCCAAAATTATTACCCTCTAGGGTAGCGTTGTTTAGGTAGACATAGTATTTGGTACTAAATTGTTTTTTCAGTAATAATTTAAAGAAAGTTTTAATTTATTTTGAGTTAATAAAACAATAATGCTCCTGGATAATAACCTAGAATTCCTGCACCATACCTTTCCTCCATTTCCTTTGTATATCTGTTATTCCAACAAGTAATCTTACTGATGTGGAGTCCTGGGCTGGCAGCTCTGGAAGAATGCTTCAGCTTTGTACACATTAATTGTTTCAACTTAGTATCTGAGATGATGGACAGTCAATGCCTGACATGTATGTCATCTTGTTCCCTTATTTGGAAAAAAATGATGGATTGATGGAAATATAGAATACAAAAAGTTGGACAGAAAGATGGACGGCACCAAAAAAAAAAAAAAAAACAGTTTACAGATTAAAATATATGCTAAGCTTTGCAAACTCTACAAGAGGCCAGACAGCTTGAAAGATCCTCATGTGAACTTTGCAGAGTTATGACTTGCTTTCTCCAATATTCATGAATACCAAGAGTATTTGCCTAAGGTGTAATACAGTGGTTAGACATTAAAAATGACAATAATTGCCTAATGTAGTGAACAACATAATTATGGATCTTGGGTAGTTTTATGCATTGAAGTCAAGATCCACCTATTCCTATATTTCTATCTCTGTAAATGAATGCTATCATCTGAAAGAAACAACAATTACTTTGAAGGTTTTAAAAATATTTTCAATTCTATAAGTGGATTTTTATTTCCTCTTTACTTGCAGTATATAAACTGCAGTTTTATTTAATTCAACAGATTCTTGACTAATTGGCTGTCAACTTTATTGTGAGTGTTCCATTCAATAAATCACAATTATAAATCTTTCAGGGTTCTTTTTTGACTGACTGAAGGAAAGATGAACACAAACAACCAAAATCACACTGAATTTTGCAATTGACCAAGACTATGGGACTTTGAAACAAGATTATCTGAAAAAAGAAATATTAACTGCTGCCCATTATAAAGTTGGAGGCATAATCCAGTTTCTACTAGCCAGTCAATTTCCTTGCAAATATGTAACCATTTTATCATAAATAAGTATTTTAGTGGTAATATCTTAATTTGCATATTCATGTAATTTACATATATTATAATCCTTTGTCAGCATTCAAAGCATACTTTATTATTATTTTAAAACTTTTATTGAACCTTCAAATTTCATATAATTTAATGAGATTTAGACCCCCTCACCATCTAAACCTCCCATCCCCCAATAAGATCTTATGTATTCCTCCATACATGTTAAATCACATATAGTCAAGCATTTGTACCCAGATATCTGTCAGGGCAAAATCATCTACTAGAGCCAAGTCATTGCACCTAGAGACTGTTAGTACACCATACTCTCCCTCTCCCAGTAGCAATCAGTCTCCAGTAGTTCTCAGACTAGGGCCAGCCTGCCATCCATTTTTCTCCTCCCCTCTAGGCTCTTGTTTAATTGAGTATCAAGGGTCCTGTGCTCCACGCCACCATTGCCACAGGTTCACATGTGCAACCTTCCAGTGGCCTGAAAGCCTCTGTTTCCCTATGCTCATGGTACAGCTCTGGCTTTTACAATCTTTCTAACCCCTCTTTCACAATGCTCCCTGTGCCATAGGTTTGTGACCTTCAACACAGGAGTTCTATCAAGGAATGAACAATATGCAGTCTCTTGTTCTTCAAAAATTGGCCAGTTGTAGCCTTCTGTGTGTATCACACTCTAGTGTATAAAGAAGCTTCACTGTTGAGAGTTGAGAGGTCCATTAGTTGTCTCTCTACTTCTTGTTTTGCTATGTTCTGTGAATGTAGAGGTTTAACTGTAGAAGTGTTAAATAGGACTGACTATCTCTCCAATATATATATTCTCTGTGTCTGCCCAGTTATGCAGTTCGGCAGTAACCTCCATCTGTTGCAAAAAGAAAATTATTTGATGAGTGGTATACTGTATGCTTCTCTGTAAATCTAAGGATCCATATTTATTTAGCAAATGGTAGGAAATTTCATTTGTCTAGAGATAAGACACAGATAGTATCTCTCAGATCTATATCCACCCCAGTCATGTGTATTTGGTGAGTTTACAGTGCCACCCATGAGTTCACTCCCATTGAGAGGGCTTTAAGCCTAATTAGATAGCTGTTGGTTGCCCCCCAGATAATAGTGCCACTACTACTACTACTCTATCAATAGAGGTAATTTGCCATGCCAATTATTATGGCTGTTAAGTTTAGGGCTGTGTTGGATCATTGATTTTCTTCCTTAGCAGTTTGCATATTATCATCTATTATTATGAGAGATAATATTCAGGTAGAGGGCCTCCAGGTCAGTTCCTGCTCTCTTGCCCAAGTCCTGTATCTGGATTATGCTCTTTCTTCAGCAGTAGGGTCTTATCTACTAATTCTGGGAGATAAGCAGAATCCCTGGCTATAGTCTGTGTTATTTTGGGAGTCTCCTAGACCACTTTCACCAACCATTCAAAGGGAGGTCTCTTCTGTCTCACATTATGTTCCTTGCCAAACAGCCCATAGTACATATGCACTTACATTTAATCTATGTGCATTTCTCATAGGGTTTCAGGGGCATCACGTTTCACTCTGGGTTCCCTAAGACCCCTGATACTGATTCATTTCTACTCTTTTTCTTCCCATCTGACCTCACTCCTCCTTCCCAAGTGCCAGCACCCCATCATCCCCACCCAGCTACCAATAACACCCACATCCCAACTTCCCCTCTCTCCTGAGTTCCCTCTCCCCCATATACTGTGGACATTTATATGTCCCTCTAGGAAACCATGATGCCAGGCCCTAGGGTGAGATGAACCTGAAACTTTTAAGTCCAGGCTGCATTCTCTGCTAAAAGGGGCGCTGAAAGCAGTAGCTCTGATAATCCCTGTCTTGCAGAACATTGAGAGACTGGCAAGAGAATAATGGCTTGGTCATAAGTGCAGGCTCCTTGCTCTGTGGGAAAGCATCTTGGTCAACAGCCCTTAGCTCATCTTCCTGTCTTGAACAAATAATTCAGCTATCCTTGGCTAAGAGATTAGGTCAGGTTAAAGGTTTACTCCAGATTTAAAAGCTAAAAGTTTACCATGCCTTTAACTCTAAGAAAGAAAACACTGTGGGCAATAAATTACTCGCTGGGCATTGATAACTTTGAGTAAAAGTTTAAGCATCTTTCTGGCACCAACATACAGACTATATGTCCTGTTTCTTTGTACGCTAAATCTTTGTATGTGACTGCCATATCCCACATGACTAGAAGTTCCTTGCATTGTATAAAAACCATCAGAATTTTGTAATAAATGGCTTGTTGTAAACACATATGGCCCAGGGTCCAAGACTCTGTCACTGGTCATTATTCCCATTCATCATTAGAGTGAAGTTCCCTGCTGAGCAAGGCACACTTAGGTCACCTGATAGTCCCTCCCTCTTTTCCTCCCAGCCAAACACTCCCACTTTATCCACCTCCACTCTGGTAACATCTGTTCACTACTATTCCCCTCTTTTGGGTTTTTTCTTTTCCTTTACCTTCTGGTATCCTTTCCATTTTCCTGCCTTCTGGTGTTACATCAGAATATATACTCTCGTATAAGGAATTGGTGTTACAACCCACAAATGAGGGAGAACATATGTCACTTTCTTGATGCTCTGCGTTTGTGTTACTTCACTTTATACAGCCCTCTCTAGTACCATGCGTTTGCCTGCAAATTCATAATTTCATCTTTTCTTACTGCTGAGTAGAACTCCGTCGTGTAAATGTACTACATTTTCATTATCCATTCCTCAATTGAGGGACATTTAATTGTTTCTATGTCTTAGCTATTTAGAAGAGAGCAACAAACATGGATGTACAGGTATCTCTACAGTTTGATGAGTTATTTGGGTATATGCCAAGATACAGTATAACTGGATTATATAGTAGGTTCATTTTTAGTTTTTTGAGAGTTCTCTACACTGCTTTCCATATTGGTTGAATGAGTTTGCAATCCTACCATCTGTGAATGAGTGTTCACCTTTGTCCACATTCTCCCCAACATTTGGTGTCTTTCCTTCTCTTGGTCATAGCCAGTCCGACTGTGCTAAGGAGGAATCGTAAAGTGTTTTTATCTGAATTTCTCTAATTACTAAAGATGTTGAGCACTTTTATGGTGTTTCTTAGCCATTTTTTATTTCTTTGTTTGAAAACTCTCTGTTCAGGTCTATAGCCCATCTTTTTATTGTGTTGTTTATTACTTTTTTGTTTTTTTTTTGAGTTCTTTGTATACTCTGGATTTTAATATTCTGTCAGTTGAATAGTTGGTAAAGAATTCTCCCATTTAGTGAGTTTCCTCTTCCATTCCTTGATTGTTTCTTTTGCTGTACAGAAACTTTGTGTTTAATGAGGTCCCACTTATTGATTGTTGCTTTCTTTCTGTTGGTTAACTGGTCTAAGGGTCTGTCTATCTTGTTTAACCTTTCAATGAACCAGCTCCTCTTAGATTCATTAATTTATGTTTTGTCTTATTTTTTCTATTTCATTAATTTCTACTCTGATTTTTGTTGTTTCTTCTCATCTACTAGGTTTGGGTTTTGTTTTGTTCTTCCTTTCTAGAGTCTTGAATTGTACTGTCAACTCATTTAAATGTGCTCTTTCTGATTTTTAATGTAGGCACTAAAATATATTCCCTCTCAGGACTGATTTTAAGGCATTCCAGTGGTTTTGTTGTGTTTTATTTTTATTTTCATTTAGTTACAGGAATAATTTTATTTCTTAATTTCTTCTTTGACCAATTCATGATCTATCTCCAAGAGTTCTGATAGAATGCATGGAATTATTTCAATCTTTTGTTTTTGCTGAGATTTACTTTGTGTCCTAGAACGGGGGAAATTTTAGAAAAAAAAAACTTGCATGGACTGCTGAATAGAAAATGCATTCTTTGGTGCATGGGTAGAATATTCTGTAGATGACTGTTAGGTCCATTTCATGTGTCATTTTATTTAGATGTCTCTCTGTTTATTCTTTGTCCAATTTACCTGTCTATTGAAGTCAATTTGGTATTAAAGTCACCTACTATTACTAAGTTGGGATTAATCTGTGTTTCATATTCTCATAGTTCTGTTTTCTAAAATTAGATCCTGAAGAGTTTGGTACACATATGTTTGTGATTGTAAATTCTTCTTGGTTAATTGTTTTTTATTAGAATGAAATAACCCTCTTTATCACTTCTGATTATTTTTAAATTGAAGTCTATTTTGTCAGATATTAGAATTGCAATAACTGCTTGCTTCGCAGTCATTTTCTTGGAATATTTTTTCCATACTTTCTAAGGTAGTGTCTATCCTTGAAAGTGAGATGAGTTTCTTGAAAACATCAAAGAGATGGGTTTTCTTTTTGGTCCATTCCACTAGCCTGTGTATTGTAACATGGGAGTTGAGGCCATTGATACCTAGTGTAATTATTAAAAGATGTATATTGGATACTGTCATTTTAATTTCTTTGTGTTTGTGGCCCTATTTTCTGTTTCTGTTATTGCACCTTTCTTTTCTTTCTGTAGCCTCTTGGATACACTAATTTATTTCTTTAGTCCTTTGTATTGTTTTGAGTATTCTATGTAGGACTGGTCTAGAGGACATGAATTCTTTCAGGCTATTCATGTCATGAAAAATTTTCTGTTCCCTTTTGGTCGTTAAAAATAATGTTGGTAGATAAAGTAGTTGAGGTAGGCATCCATGGTCATTTAGAATTGAGAATACTTTGGTCAAGGCTCTTCTGGCTTCAATAGTTTTAATTTGTAATTCTGGTGGGTTTTCTTTTATGTGACTTATTGTTTTTCCCTAGCAGCTTTCAGTGCCCTCTCTTTGTTCTATATAATTAGTGTTTGTATTATGATATAACTCCATGGGGAGTTTCTGTTCTGGTCATGCCTAATTGGTATTTTATGTGCTTCTTTAATCTCTATAGGCAATTCTGCCCTTAATTTAGGGAAGTTCTCATCTATAATCTTGTTGAAGATCTGTTCATTGCCACTTCAGAAACCTTAAAGGGCATGACTACGTAAAAACAAAACAAAACAAAACAAACAAACAAAAAACAAATTAAAATAATATCTTTGTTTAAAAACTAAAAGGAAGTTGGATTGGAGAGATGCCTCATTGTAAAGAGCATGAACTGTTCTTGCAGAGGACTTGGGTTTGGTCTCCAGTACGAACATGGCAGCAACAACTGTCTGTAACTCCAGTTCCAGGGGAATTCAATGCCCTCTTCTGACATCTGTGGGCATGGCACCATATGGGTGCACTTACAAACAAGAAGACAATACACTCATAAACATAAAATAAAAATAATAACTAAAAAAATTTTAAAAACTAAAAGAAAACAAAGGAAAAATTTGTGAAAGGGATAGAGAAGGAATTCAAAGATAGAGAATGAATGGGAGGGGTTGGATCAAATCCAAACACATTACATACATGTATGAAGGTTAAGTAAAATATTTAATGAGAAAAAGAAAAAAAATAAAGAAAAACTTGACAGCTGAGAATCATCTCCTGCAAAGCTGTCCTTCAGAAATAAGAGAGAACTTCAGGCATTCTTATGTAAACTACCTCTAAAGGAGTTTGTAACCACTAGATCTGTGTTGTATGAAATGCTTAAGGCATTTCTACATTCTCAGTCTCAATATTTACAGAGAAAGCATGAGTGTCTACCCCTCAGTTTGCCGAGCTGCTGCATCTTCAAATATGCTATCTATGAAAAACTTAATATAATGTCTCTACCCACTTGAAATATGAAAAAAATCATTAAGGGAAATTACAAGTTGTATCTAAAGTTGTTACATTGTAAGTTAAAACTATAATATAGTTAACAGCAACAACATTGCCACTTCTTTTAAAAGTACTTTTTTAATTTATATAGATTTTATTTTTTAAATATGTGTATACATGTATGTGGGAGGGCGGGGTGTGTGTGTATGTCTCTTATCTGTATGTCATGTGCAAGTAGGAGTTTCCTGGGGGCTCTCTGGATAAACACTCTAGATGAAACAGTGCACTTCAGATTCAGTAAAAGGTCATGCCTTAAAACAAAAATGTAGAATAGGAGAGAGGAAGACCTCTGCACACACAGGCTTACACATCTGCAACACTGATCTGTGTCATACTACACCAGACACATAAAAACACACACTATATAAACAAAAACAAAAACATAAAATATATTGAATTCCTTCTCCTTTACTAATTCACTTTAGCTTATATTGCATTGTAAATACACATGTTAATGTTAAAATACATTTTCTAGAATGGTATTTGCTTTTATTATTAAGTATTCTAGCATACATTTCTAAAACAACATCAGTATGCATCATAACTAGAGAAAAGATAATATACAATGAGAATTAGTATATCGTTGAATTTTCAAGGCAATGGTGAGTAAGCACCCTTGTCAAAGAGGTAAAGTACAAAGAAACACCAGATAACCTGAAAAATGAAGAGAGATATTAATTACTCATGCATAAAATATTCTTTTTATATAGACAGAAGTCATTGCAAGTGTACACAAAAGCAACTAAATTATGGATTTCTGGTAATGATGCTGAATTGCAGTGTGTGTTGAGTATACCCTCATTAGGGCTAAAACTTCATAAATTAAGAAGATACTATAAAGTGCATTAATATATACATATTATATATTGGCATATATGATATATAATATAGATATTAGCATGATATATAATATAAATTCATATATTATATGAAGTAATAATCACAATTTATACTACATATGTATATGTCATGTTTTACTCATATGCTTATATATGTACATATATATCATATATGCGTCACAGAATACTGCAGGAAAATCACATTTCTTCTGTGAAATCAGGAGGTTAAATTTCAATTTAATTTATATGTATGAGTGCATTGCCTGAATTTATGTAAGTGCGCTTGTGTTATGCATAGAAGAGGGCATCAGATCCCCTGGAACTGGTGTATAGACGGTAGTTACCAATACATGAATGCTGGAATTTGAACCTGGGTGTTCTGCAAGAACAGCCAGTATTCTTAATAGCTGAGCCATGTCTCTAGCCCTGAGATCAGTGGTTAATAAATATAGTTCTTACTGTGATATGAATTTCAAATTATAAATATCTAATTATGAAGCCATAGATTAGATAGATAAAATGAATTCATTGTAATTTTCCAAGTTAGCAGTTTTGGATGTAACATGGCAGAAAGGAATTAAAACCATTTTCAGAGGAAACAATTCTCTCTTTAGGCCCTGAGGATCATAACAAATTGAACTGCAAAAAAAAAAATAGTAACCTCAATATCAAAGCTGAGTAACTACAGGTGAAGTCAGCTGAAGTAAAAGTCACCATAAATAGAGCTGTTAATGTACATCCACTGGCCATTAATTAATTTTATTATTCTTGATGAATTAGTCCTGAAATATTGTAAAATTTTTATCAAAATTTATCTGTAAATTTATAACAGAACATGTAGAAAAAATCTTGACTCATGTGCAAAGATCTACTACAATTTCTATGAATTAAATATGCTTTAAAATTAAAATGACAAAAGGTGACAAAGTATAGAGAATAAGAGTCAGCAGAGTTTGGGTCCCAGGACAAGACTCCTATATTAAGCTTCACGCAGCTAGAGCTCAGGGACCGTTATGAAAGGGGCGGGGGCAGAAAGACCGTAAGAGCCAAGAGAGGAAGTGCATGACCATACAGAAAGTCTTTCAGGAGCCTGAAACCTTGCTCATATGAAACTACAGCAATAGTGTCAGCATGAACTAGATCCATGCAAATTCAAGCAGACAATAACCTAACATAAAACTGGCAGCTGATTACTGCTGGGTGAAGGAGAGTTGATATTTTTTAAGGGATAGACTCTACATAGGCTGACTAGACCCCAGTGGATGAACTCGCATTGAGGGATGTCTAGGTACACTAACTTGATTTGATATGTCCTAATATAAAGGAAAGAATACATGAATTATGATGGGGGGCATGAGAGGGTGTGAATGGGAGAGGAGGTATAAAAATGATTAGCATACTTTGTATAAAATATAATTTCTAAATAAAAATTATATAAAAAATCAAAATCACAATTTTTAAGCATTAACTTTATTATAATTGGACAAACTACATATTTATTCCAAATAGATCATTTTATTGTCAAGACATGGGATAGCAAACTGTCAGCAAAGGAACACATATTTAATTTATTAATATAAAAGTTTGTATAGTTATATTAATATCAGGAACTATTTTCAGGTTTTAAAATTCATTGTTAATTCATAAACATTTAAATCATTAATAACATCTAGTAATTCTGGATTTGCAACTTTCCTTACATGTAGCCAGCAAACATGGTAAGGAAAATTTAAAATCCACAAATCGGTAAAAATTTCATGCTTAACATTCTTATGATTTCAACATAAATACTATGTAAATAGGCAAGATAGATTGACGTGTGTGTGTGTGTGTGTTTGTGTGTGTGGTTTCTTTTATCGATATTTCATCTTACTATCTTAGTGACCAGATTTGAGCTCTATAAATAAAGTAGAATAGGAGAATGTCTCAAAGCACTGGCTTTGAGCTGGCCTGATGGGAGATAGCATGTGAAGCCAGAATTCAGAACTGTCCTTGACTGTGTTTTCATATGTCACTTACTGTTGTTGGACTGAAAGAAAACAAAGGGAGCAAAGTCTCAATCAGTGTCCTGATTCACTTTAACAAATGAGTGCACTTTAACAGAGATGTCAAAACCTCATCAGCAATATATGTCATAAAATATTGTGTTCCTTCCTCTTCAAAAAAGTCTAAAGTGGTTCTTGAGGGTCATTCAACCTGGGAGAATTAAGGTCCTGATCACAATCTTTTAGATGAGTGTTCTGAAATTCAGGGAGAAAAAGTGGTACCTGCAGTCACAGTACCAATGATATCCAAACTGGAGTAATACTATGTCAAGTGTTTGCAATGTGGATAAGAGCTTTAGATGATACACTGAATTTTAGCCGAAGCTCAATTTGCAGTGTGTTCAAAGAGTTCATAAAGGATTCTTCATGTATTTCTTAAATAATACATCATAAAAGTAGAATAAATATACTTCATATTAGATCTCCTGCCTGGCTTTTAGACCTGTGAAATAAGAGCTGTTCCTTTGGAGAATGAAATGAAACAATTTCTTACTCTAAGAAATAAGTTGCTCATAATTTTTGGAATTATTTAGAAAAACATGTTCTAAAACCACATATATGGACAAAACAATACATATGGTCACCAGAAAATTCCATTCTAATTTCCTCATATGATTTCCACAGAACCATGTTGTATCACAATAAACAAGGTGGTCTTTTCTGCACTTGACTAGGTTGTAGACTGGATGTGAATTAGATCTATGATTATTACATGTACTTTAGGAAAGTTTATTACGGTCATTGATTTTTTTTTTATTAGTTTGTTAAAGTCATGGTTCTTAAGCTCTGTGTGCAGCAGCCCTCCATCAATCAGCTTGTGCTTAATCGGTTCCACAAAAACAAGTGAATTCCATGAGCAGATTCCAATGACAGCTGTCTATGTGATAGAGTTTAATCCTCTTTGAAGACATATCCTACAGGCTAGCTGATAGATAAAGGAGGAATGTGGATGTGGTTCATAGAAAGATTTTTATAATATGCTACAGGAAAGCTCTAGACCTATTATTGCCCCTCTTCAAGGTGGGGGAGAAAAGTCTTCACATTGGCAAGGGCTCTAAGGACTGTATTTTTGTATCCATATTGTAGGCATGAGAAATTGTCTACATTTATATGGGTGAATTTTTTATTGTGGTCATGTCATTAGAGGTGAAACTAAAAAGAGGAGCTAATTGGCAATTTTTCAAAAAATAGTTGCAAGAAAGAATTTTTTGAATGGCATGCAATATGGGAGCATTTTATGCAATTTCCAGAAAATGTCAGTAGGGGGGCATTGTTTCAATATCCTCATTCTTTCTATAAGATATTCAATCATAAGATCTTCCTACAATCCTGTGAACTAAAAGATTAGGAAGAGTTGATTTTCATTAAGATATTGACTCTAGATAGGCTGACTTGACTCCAGTGGATGAACTGACATCAAGAGACATCTGCATACAAAAGCTTGACAAGATATATCTTAACATAGATGACAGACTACATGAAATCTGATGGGGGGTATGGGGGGTATGTATGAGGGAAAGGGTCTAAATATGACTAAGATTTGTTGTATGAAATTCACAAAAATCTTAATAAATAGATACATATAAAAGATTATGGTGGCAATGTTGGAAAATTTTTGATGATTTTGAAAAACTTTGAATTTCATTCAATGGCACTTAGTAACTGTCATTGTTTAATTTATAGCAGGATAGCAGAGGCAAATATAGAACTTCAAAATAGAAATATCTTTGTAAGACTGCTGAGCTGCAACAGAGATACCAAATATATATTTAAATTAAGCTGGAATCTCTCTTTTTCAGAACATATATGTATTGAAGATATGAACTTCTCCTCTCCATTTACAATATATTTGCAAGCGCCAATGTCTATTGTCTTTGATGCCAATTTTATCAACGTGTCTCAAACATGTTCAATGAATAGGAGTTGGCTCTTTTCACACATCTTAATATGAAACCTATCTCTTAGTAGAAACCTAAGTGATCTATTTACTAAAATGTTAAGCATTCACAAAGGTGCTAGCTATGGTAGAATTCCATAAGTCTATGAATCATTTCTACTCTATATGGTATATATCCTGAATCAAAAACTAATACAAGTATCCTCATTTTCCCTGCCCTACATCCAATAACACCCACCTCCCACTGTCCCCCACTTCCTGAGTTTCTCTCTCACAATCTGTGGCTGGTGTTATTGGGAGGTGGGGAGAGGGTATAATGGGGATGGATGCTTGGACTGGGATGGGGTGAGGGAGGTCATATGGGAGGGAGAAAGAACAGAGATGAATGAATCTTGGGGGTAAGGAAGCCAGTGGGAAATGTGTTGCCCCTAACACCCTCTGAGAAAAGTGCAGAGTCAGAATATTAGTGCATATGTATACCTGGATACTGTATGGCAAAGAACACAGTGCCAGACAGGAGAGATCTCTGTTTGAGTGGTTGGTTAGAGATGTCCAAGAGGTTCCCAAAAATAACACAGGTTATTGCCATAGCTGTTGGTTATCTCCCAGAACTGGAAGATAAGACCCTACTGCTAAAGACAGTACATACTACAGATACATATCTTGGAACAATGAAGCAGGATGCCTTCTACATGAAGTATAGCTCACATAGTGCCAGATTATATATACAAGCTGCTAAGAGAGAACATCAATGGTTCAACTCAGCCCTATTGCCAAAAAACCATAATGACCGACATGGCAAACTACCTCTATTGGTACAGTAGTGGCACTGTTATCTGGGGGGTAATCAACAGCTATCTAATTGGATTCGAAGCCCCCTCAATGGGAATGAACTCATGGGTGGCACTATAAACTCAGTCAAGTACACATAGCAGAAGAAGATGTAGATCCTAGAGAAAACCCTATCTCTATCATATCTCCAGACAAATAAAATTTCTTACTATATGCTAAATATGAGTCTTTATATTTACAAAAAAAGTATATCATTTACAAAATATCAAATAACTTATTTTTGCAACAGATGAAGGCTACAACAAAATCCCATAACTGGTCAGACACGGAGAATATATGTCTGAGAGATGCCCAGTCCTAGGTGACACATGTAATATTGAACATCTACACCTAAGGCTCATGGAACATAGCAGAACAAGGGTTAGACAGAAACTAGTGCTTCCATCAGTTCTCACTGGTGAAGCTTCCTTATACCACAAAATGTTATGCACACAGAAGGCCAAACTAGGCAAGTTTTAAAGAATAAGAGACTGCAGAGGTGTGTCCCTGGATAGATCTCCTATATTAAATTTCTCCCACCCATGGTTCAGGGACCATTGTAGAAGAGGGGGTGGAAAGATTTTAAGAGTCAGGCTGGTTCATGACATAGGAAAGCAGAGTGTTTCAGGCCCCTGGAAGCTTGCATATGCTAACCTGTGGCTTCAGTGTTGGCACTGAGCAAAGGACGCATGCCAACTCAGACAAAGTCCCAGAGTGGAGTGAGAAAAAATGGGTGGTGGGCCGGCCCTAGTCTGAACTGTTGGAAGCTGATTGCTGCTGGATGAAGGAGAGTAACCCTTACTTATGATCTCTAGATAGGCTGAATAGACTCCAGTGGATGAATGTGCACTGAAAGACAACTGGGTACAAATGCTGGACTAAATAGGAGTTAATATGTATGGCGGAATACATGGGTCTGGTAGGGGGTTGGGGGAGCATGAATAGGGAAAGAAGGCTCTAAATTTAATTAGGAACTGTTGAATGAAATATACAAAGGCTCAATAAAATTAAAATACAATTTTGAGAATAGAATTTTTCATTGAAACTCAGATAGACTTCAGTGGAAATCAACAGAGTTGATGAAGTATAGAAATGATCTCATATTCACAGACATAGTTTTGAAATTTTGCATTTTCATATGTATAGTATTCAATCATAATCACAGGGAGAATAAATAGAAGAAAGATAATGTTATAGATATCAAAAGTGCTTTTTTTAAAATTTCTGGTTTCTTCAAACAAAAATTGAGTGACTTTTTTTGTTATTAGGGGATACAAGAGGATATTCTATTAAATGAAAAAAACTTTGTCTACAAATTAGGGACTATGGTCTTCTCAGAATATTTGTAATTATACTGACTAAATTAATCAATTCAAAGCACATATATAAAGTTGGAGGTTGGTGAGCTGATATTTCATATCTGGTAATGGCCACTCCAGGAATTATTTAGTATCAGCTCCTTCTGGATCATATCAAAAATCCCTCATTCAAAAAAAATGAAAACAATAGACAAAATGATAATGGATGATAAGCCTCTTTGAGCACATTTTCTAGACAGGTATTGGCAAGTATCATGGAATATTTTTATTTTTACCTCAGTGATGAAATAGGTAAATTTTAATGTTTGGTGGAAATATAAAGCGTTGAACCACACTAAAATAGAAGGATATACAGATATTTAAATACAACATGAAGCAGCTCAAGCTGGTAAATCTGAGGTTTACTGGTAACAAATATGACTTCCTGACAATCCAGATAGGAAATCAATGGTTGCCACCTTCCTGTACAGTTAATCTCGCGTAATTAGAATTCTGAGAAAAAAAGTCATGTTAGAATAACCTTTCAGCTTCAATATTTTTTGTGGCCAATTTTAAAACAAACTCATGTTCCGACTCCACAGATATGCATGTTATTTTCTGTTTCTTCCCCAAAACCATGGCAGTGTATTTTTTCTGACCCATTTTCCCATCTCTTTATTTTCATTACCCTAAATTTTCCCACCTCGAATTCAAGGACAACATTGTAGTCAGCTTAGGCTCCTAAAGAGAAACATACATTATTCTTTCCAAATAGTACTGATACGTTTGAAACAGATCTCACACAATTAATCAAATGTTTTCCAACATAGATAAATCTATAATAAAAAAAATGTAATTGATCTCCAGGGACACAGAATAAACACAATTTGGATGAATGGGTGCTTTAGGTGAATGGATACATACATATTTTAAGGAACTGGCTAATGATTATGGAAGCTGGCTAAATCATAATCTGAGTAGAGATGGGTAAACAGGCTGAGGTGGCAGGGGAAAGCCCAAGTATCTCTGCTCCAAATATCGACTTGCTCATTGCTCAAGACAAGGAAGTCTTTTATAAATAAGATTGTATATTAATTGTGTTTTATATTTACTGTAAAATTTTCAAACATGAATATGCATTCTGATCATACTCTCTTATTCACCTTGATCTTCCCTCATACTTATACCCTTTATTTCCCTAATAACAATTTTTCAACTTTCACCTGTGTTTTCTGCTAAATTCTACATGTCAGAGAACATGTGGTACTTGTCTAACTGTGTAGCTTTTTCAAAAAATATATTTTATTTAGTATTTTTATTTTATGTGTATGAGTGTATTGCCTGCATGTATGTGAGTGCACCCGTGTTGGAAATGCTATGGAGGCAGAAGAGGGCATTGGATTCCCCTGGAACTGGAGTTAAGGACGGTTTGTAGTTGCCATGTGGGTGCTGGGAATCAAACCCGGGTCCTCTGCAAGAGCAGTCAGTGCCCTTAACCACTAAGTCATCACTCCAGCCCCCAGTGTAGTATTTAAAAAACGTATATTATGAGACTTACACAATTTGATGATACATGTTTACAATGAGAGGCTTTAATAACATGTGAGATAAAGCAAGTATATGATGTATTTAGAGATTAGTTAGAATATCATTGAAATTTCTTAGTTCTAATGCATCTGTACTTTAAATATTGAGCAACATTGTGGCTATAATACAGTAAATTATGTAAAAGTGGTATTACTTCTTTAAGAGATAAAGATCTTTGTGATAAAATAGAATAATCACATAAGAATTGAGAGAAATATTTTCTGTGATGGTTAATCATAGTTTTGAAACAATAATGATTTTAATTAGAATTATAGCTTGCCTTTTTGGAAAATAAGCATAGATGAAAGAAACATAAATAAAAGCAACTATGGAAATGGCTGAATAGAAAGAAGATAGTATATTCATTAATTTTCTCATTGCTTTGACTGAATAATGAAAAAAAGCAAATTAGGATGGGTTAACTTTGGCTGGTAGTTCAAAAGAAGACAGTACCCCATGGCATGGAAGGTGGAGTGGTAGGGCACTGGATGCTGATTAGGAGCATGTAACAGTGCTTGTTCACATCTCAATGATCTAGGAAGTAGATAAAAATACAGCTTATAAAACTCAAACCAAACTGGCAACCCATTGACTCACTTTTTTAAGCTAAAACCCTTGCTTCCTGAAGCTGTCACTCAGTCACCAAACAGTGCAAGTAGCTAGGGACACAGTATGTGATAATATAATCAAAATTATAACATCCCATCTCTGATCTTCAATGCCTCACTGTCATCTCATAATTAAAAATTCATTTAATTCAGCATGAAATGTCATCATAGTCTTTAATAATCCAATTACTTCAAAATCCAAAGCCCAACTACTCTCGGGAGACCTTTTTCTTTTTTAATTTGGGACCCTGAAAAGTCAAAACCTCACTCAAGACACAATCTTATATTTAACTTGAATTAGAAATTTGAAAAGTTCAAGTAATATCTTAATGGTTATAACTGTATCTTTATGAACTTTGACATCAAGAATTCAATGAATCAATTGAGTAAAAAATGGATTATATAGACTTCATTTTCAATATTAAGTTGATTCCCAATGATTTAGTTTCTCTTCAACTCACAAATTGATTGCTTTTACCTAATATACTGTTTTGCCCAACACAGCGGTGTTTTGATGTTTGGTGATAAGCAGCTCATTTTACTGTGTGACTTGCAAGAAAAAGTTCAAAACTCTACTGTTTGATTATCATAAATTTTATAGATAAGAATCCACCCTAAAAATTTGGAGAATAATATAATCGCTGCTATCTATTTTATGACTGAAGCAGTGATTGTACAGTTGGACTCAGCAAGTTCTGATCTGGACAGCACTTGTCTAGGTTATCCTGTCCTTTGTCTTTTTGTCTTGTCTATCATTGAATAAGAGTATGTCCTTTTTTAGTACAACTGCTGCCCTCTGACCTTCCCCTTTTTCTTCATCCCAGATTCTATTAAAGACAGAGGAGCCCGTCTGCCATTTTAGATTTGCAGGTTTGATAAAATGCATAGCTCTACCTCCTGCCTCTGCTTTACAGCAACTCTCTGTTCTGACAGGCTTGAGGCTGCTATGCAGCTTTCTGTTCTCTATACCCTACTGAACAACCCCTCCCATGGCCAGGGTACTCCCTTTCTCCTTCAACCAGGCATTGTCCCTGAGGTCTGTCCTAGCACCACCCCCAGTCATTTTTCTCTGAAATTTTTCTCTGCTCTGCCAGACCCACAGTTCCTTTTTCTCTGGGGTTCAGAAAGCCTGAATTTGCTTCTGAGTTCCATTCCTGTCTTTCCAGGCCCCATGGGAAAAGGGGGGAAGGAATGGAATGTAGCTCAGAACTTCCAGCCAGGATATTGCCCACTGAAGCCTGTCATCTGCCCCTTCAGTACTGGTGAGACGAAAGAAAAAAAAACGTGGCAGAATTTCAGTTAGTCTAGACTTCTCTAGTCTGGGACTCATTTCTCTTCTCTCTGAAAGTAATGTTCCTGCATGTTAGGACAGGTGGTGAAGTCTCTACGACCCTCTTCCTTGTAACTCCTTCTCCACCCTTCTGAGGGTTGGGTTGGTATTTATCTCTAGATGATTTTTTCGTAAGAAAATGCTGTTCTGCTCTTCCTTGTTACTGGAAAGAAAATGAGTAATCCACTCATTTTTATTAGCTCAGGATATAGAAGGAAAGCAGGCATAGTAAGACTGGTGTATTTGGTACTGGCATATAGAGACATGGAAGATGCTATGGGGAAGGCCTCAAGGTTTAATGTTGTCTACAAAGCAAAAACACATAGTTTTATCTAAAATTAAAATGCCTGATTGTAGCAGACTATAAAAGAAGACAGCTGAAGACTAACTCAAGGATACATTTTAAATTTAAAAAGGCCAGACAAAATGCAAACTTTATCTGATTTGGTTTAATTTTAGTTTAATTCCTCCTTAAGAGAAAAAAGAATAATGATTCTCTACTACAAAATGTTTCTGTTTAAAATGGGATATTCTTTAAAGGAGAGGGAAAGGAAGACTAATGCCACGAGCCAGCCCTGGTTTTTAATGGTGACTGATTCAAGCCAATGTTGATCATTATATGTTTTATCTGACAGTGAAAATGAAAATTTTAAAAGGCTTTAAATAAATCTCCTTACTAGAAGGTGAGGCATGGAACAGTGAGTGCTCTTCCTGTCTTCCTGTAACCCCATCTTCTGATCTTGAGGGATGAATGCTTCTGTCTGTTCTTTGTCAGAGATTTTTGCACCTTGTAGTCTGGCGGGCCTGATCAGGACTGACTGGGTAGACAAATGAAACAGGATAACATGGAAGACCTCACATTACCCTCACTGCCCCTTCCCTTCCATCCTGGCAGGATGCTTTTCATAAATGAGTCTGGGTAGTATTAAAAAAAAAACTGAATAATCACTAATGCTTATGGTATAGAGTGATCTTCAGGGTCATTCCTTCTTTATTCTATGGTTGTTTGAAAGCTGCTGCTACTGTATCTCTGGGTGGGACTGTCTGTTTCTGCTTCTAAGTATCTTGAAAAGACACCACTATACAACGTTCTTTTAAATGAGGGCTCTGCTGTCTGTTTCCTACCACATTGAATGCTACATGGGGTTTTCCTCTTCTCTTCCCTTCAAAGAGCTGAAGGTCTGTCTCCCTGCCTATACCATCCCTGGCTGCAGTCAGTGACAGAACATAGGATCCTTGGTCCCTGAGTTCGACCTCAGGGTGGGTGCAAATCCATGAAGGCCCTGCATGTGGTCACTCAACTGTTTTCTGAAATATCTTAGGTCCTGACTACATACCATCATTAGACACTTTTCACTCAACTTCTACAGCAGGAATCAGGGAGCTAGCCAAAGCCCATCCAAAAACCACCAAGGTTCTTCAGGGGCCTAATGAATCCTTTTGGTCCCCTGGCCCCGGAGAACACATGAGCTCTAAATTTGGCTTTTGTTCAAAACTCCCCACACTGCTGGGGACAGCCCTTCAAAAGAACTGCTCTTTCATTTTCTGTCTCAAAATATTCTATTGTATTTTAATGATGTTTCTTGTGACTAGATTAGATCATTTCTAAGAGAAGGATCAGCAGCACAGTGATATGATTCACATCCCAGGAAGCACAGGAAGGAAAGCCCAACATCTCATAATGTTATTCACAAAGATGCCTGCTTTATAAATTGTGTCTTATTTCTGAAAATTGCCACTTAATATTTTCAATTGTGTTTACGTGCAAGGAGATGAAATCAGAGAAACTAAACCCCTAGAATATGTTAGAAATTATCTCTTCTAAACAAAAATGCATGCACAAGTTTACAAAATTACCCAACCAAGAAAAAAAAAAAACATGTATGTTTAAATACGCTTACAGGTGCTAGTGAAATGGCTCAGCTGGTAAATGTATGTGCTGACAAGTCTGAAGAACTAAGTTCAATTCCTAGGGTTTACATACTGAAAGAGAACCAACCCACACAAACTCTCCTCTGACCTCCCAATATATTCTCTCTGTCCTGTGCATGGGCACAGCACACCACACACACACACACACACACACACACACACACACACACACACACACACACGCACGCACGCATGCACGCACGATATATTGCAATATACTGTAAAAATTCTTTTGCATGCTGGGCATGGTATGGTTGCATATGTCTTTTGTCCAAGTACTCAGCAGACATAGTTGTATCTTTATTAAGACCAGTCTGCTGTACATAGAGAGCTCCAGATTAGTTTGGCTACACAGTGAGACCCTGTCTCAAAATAAGAAAAGCAAAAACAAAACAAAGCAAGAAACAACAACAAAAATCACAAAACAAGAAAAAGATGTTTACAGAAACACTAATGAAAGTAAGCAAAAACTCGACAGCAGCACAATTTCCCTTACAATGAAATGGGTGGGTAATTTACCTCATCAGTCTAATGAAATAATGTGTAAACCTGAGAATAAATAACTACAGCTCCATTCAATGATTTCTACATTTCACAAAAATAATTTTGAACCAAAAATCCAGGTATAGAGCACAGGCAATATTACTTCATTTTCTTGAACATGAAAAACTTTAAAAGATTATCCAATATTTCAGAGTCAGAACAGGACTGACCTCAGGTATAACACGCAAAAGGAGGCAAGAAGTGTTTCTGGGCTTTTAATATTGTTCTCTTCCTTCATAAGAGTGGTATTTATTTTTATTCATTTGTGATAATTCATTGATGCACATATTGAAAATTTATGGGTCTCAAATAATTTTACTAAAACCAAAATCATATGTTTGTCCTTTCTTCTCTTTGCTTGCCAGTGCACCATGTTATTTCTGATTACTCTGTGCATTATCAAATAATTTATTTTGATTCACTCTCTTTAGCAGTGAGCTTTAAATTCCACAACACAATGGCTTTGAGATCAGGTTCTAGAGATTTTTTTTTTTCTATTTGCCCTCCGTCCCCCCCACAGGCACACATAGGAAGCTGCCACATTTGTAACATCTCATGTTTAGTCTAGCCTTCATTGAAATGTTCATCTTCAGAACTTAATAACACCTTCCAAAAGACAACTGCAGAATTTGTCATGATGTGCCCTCTGCCAAGCACTATACTTCTTACTGTTTTCCAACAGGTGAAGCCTGAATTTGATTACTGAGACTTTTCCAGGATATGCGTAAGAGAACGGTAACAATAATTCAGACCAATGGCAGCTAGTTCTGTAACAGGTGAGATAGAAAGACGAGTTTGTTGCTCAATGAGAATTTTCAACAGAAATTTGTACAAACTAAACTGAAAATACAGCACAGAAAATAGTAAAACTCACTCTTTTCCTGGTTTCACTTAATTCATTAACCTATGCAAAAATTCATTTACTATGCAAAAGATATGAGAATAGGTAATATATTTTTATGCATTATGTGCAATTTAATCATCACAACAAAACAAAGACTTGATGGTAATGCATTGTTTATTTAATAGAAGATGATGGGAAATAATAATTAAGTAATTTTCACAAAGAATCAATAATATCTTTACATTATACTTTTATTTGCATCATTCTGCTGTTAGAAAACCAGTGCTGTCCAGTTACAGTAAGATTCAATGATTATTAAGCCCTGAAACTACCTTTTGTTCTTATTCAGCAGTTCTTATGATTAGGCAAAGAGGAAGTCATGTGATTTATAAAAATTTCAAGAAGGCTACCTAAAAGTCCTTGAAATACTCATAGAATTCACTAATACATAAAAAGCAGGGAAAATGGTTACACAGGAAACGTAACAATCTACACTATGCCAGTGTAGTTAATACTTTCTAATGCACAACTCTGAGAATGCCTACAAAGTAGTTTCATTGGGTATATCCAGAAGTTCTCATATAGTTCTCAATAGTTGCATACCTTTATTTTTTCACCTAGCTTCAAACATTGATGCTGTAGAGAATACAATAAGCCAAATGTATGGGGGACATTTTCCTGGTACTGAAAGTTCCTAATATGTAAGTCACTGAAGTTGTAGAAAAAAAAAAGATGATTACAGCAACAACAATGAGAATATGATAGCAATAGCAAGAAGGATGAGGGAGGAGGAAGGAACAGTGATTCCTTGGAGCTTATCAAACACATTAGATTCACTACCCCAGGGCATTCTGCAAGATAATACTCAGAGATAAATACCCACATTTATTCTAATGGGTTAGTAACAGAAGACTTAAAGAAATTGATCACTTTTCTCAGAATTCCATATGTAGTCAATTTCAGATCAATTTGAAATGGTGCTATTTAATACCAAAACTCATTTACTTCGAAGATTTTTTATTTCATGTCAAATGTACTCAGGAACTCCCCAGTGCAGAGTGGTTATGTAAAAATATTCATAACGTTTTAGTGAGACTAATTCTTTCTCAAGAACCAAGTACTCCTGCTTCATCAATTAGCTAAATTTGAAGCTATTTTAATGTATTTTTGTGCATTCTAGAAAATGGATAAAGATTTGTAACTTAAAAAGTAGATGGATCTATTGGCATTTGGATGGATGCTGGGAAGAGGGAAAGACATTTTTCCTTACTGGTGTAATGCCTGGTAAGTTGACCAGACTCCAAGAGACGAATCTATACCGAAGAGTACGTCAGAAATAGATTAGACTTGATAGGCCTTTTAAAAAACAGAAAAAAATAATAAAAGATGACATGAAGTTGGGGGGGAATATACGGTGCAGGTGGAAAGGCAGAGGGGCTCTGAATATGATAAAAACAAATTGCATGTAATGCTTAAATTCAAAAGAAAGCAAATGGCTCTCTTGAGGATTTTCCTTTTATTATCATCATATTAGAGATATTTAACTCAGTTTGGATACTCTTCTTTGTGTAGTTGGCATGATAGTATTAGCCACATAAAAGGTTTGCTAAGGGGGGATTTCTATGAGGGATTAAAGGGGTATGAGCTGACAGAAAGCCTTCAGTTGTAAGATGGAGACTATTACAGAGTTCCACAACTGGTAACACACACACACACACACGCGCGCACACACACACACACACACACACACACACACAGAATATATGTCTGAGAGATTCCCAGTCCTAAGTAACACATCTACAGTGGAACCTTGACACCTAAGACTAATGGTCGGTAGTGGAGCAGAGGACAGAAAGAATAGAATATGAATTCATCCCTCAACTGTTAATAATGATGAATCCTCATGAAACAGAGCATGATGCACATAGAAGGCCACAACTGGCCAAGGTGTATAAAATTATACCTACAGAATGTGTGTCTTTGGAAAGGACTCTTATATTAAATATTTCCCATCCATTGCTCAGGGACCATTGTGGAAAAGGGGGTGGAAAGACTGTAAGAGCCAGGGTTAGTGCATGATCATAAGTAAACAGAGGCTTTTGGGCCCCTGGGAACTTGTTCATATGACTGGTGACATGTTGCACCAGGCCCACCCTGACTCAATCAGACAAAAGCCCAGTATAGAACTTGGAAAATGGGCAACAGGTCCGAATTTTAGTCTATGAACTATTGGCAATTGATTACTGTGGATGAGAGAGCATAGATCTTTTTTAAGGGGATAACTCTAGATAGACTGACTAGACCAGTGGATAAACTTGCACTGAAGGACATCAGGGTACAAATGCTTGACTGGATAAGTCTTAACATATATGACAGAATGCATGAAATCCAGTTGGGGAGTTGGTATGAGTGTTGTAAATATGGGAGGGGGTCTAAATAAGAATAAGGTCTACTGTCTGAAATGTATAAAATTTCAATAAAAATATACATTGGAAAATAATTTTTTTAAGTTGTGGAAGACTGCTTAGGCAAGAACTAGTTATTGGGTGGTCTCAGTGTAAAGTTGTTAGATACAATCTGAGAGCACAGCCTCTGTTTCAATATTTTGGCTTCTAAATAAGTGTATCTGCTGTCCTTGATTTCTCTCATTAGTTGAAATCTGAGTTGTAGATCCCCAAGCTTGGTATGACCCAGTTGTTTGTGAGTCAGAACTAAGATTAAATTACTCAGATATGACTGTAGGGAACTGGTTCAAAGTTTATTTGTACCCATTAGTCCTTTCCTTCATCTTAGCTTGTACAATCACTATAGTTTGGATAGATAATGGTCCCTTTCAGGTCATATATTGAACAGATGATACCTAGTCTTATTACTGGAAGGTAATCAAACCTTTTAATGTATTACATAGTGAGAAGAAGTTAGGTCATATGGTATTCCCTGGGTGGCATTCTGGGACCCTTTCCCTTCCTGTCTTTCTGTTCTTGGCAAAACTGAGTGAGCAGTTTACTCTTCCACTTTATTCCTACAAAGATTTGCTTCCTTTTCACAGACAGACCAAACACAGAGTCATGGGATAATGGACTATAAAATCTGAAAACATGTTCTAAATCAAACATTTTCTGCCTTCAAATTCTTTATCAGGTGTTTTGTTACTCTAATTGGAAGCTGTCTTAACCATGTGCACAGTAGGAAGTCACAGTGAGTGATACCAGAAATAGTGGAGAGTGCAGACTGAAGGAATCAGGACCCTTGGGGATTACAGAAAACTCTTCACAATGTTGACAGTGAGGAGAGGAAAAGTCTCACTTGTACTCACTCAAACGACTTGGTATTCTAGGTCTGGTGCTCGCGACTGGAATTCAACCCTAATAGTCACACTCCCCCTACACTGTCAAACTTTTGCTGATACAGCAACAGTTAAGATAAATGAGAAAAACGGATTTTAGAAATGTTTGTCTATAAGAAAACATTGTGAAAAGATAAACACATTTTTCAGATGTTGTCCAGCTGTTTTTCCAAGTCTGCTCACAAACTAATAAGACAAAAGTATTTTAATGTTGTCCTCATATTGCTGTTTTAATAGGAAGATAAAGTAAAATACTTTATAAAGATGAAACTGGAAGGATTTGCTGACTTGATGAGACAAAAGGAAAATTAATGAGGAGTCCAAGATCTAGAAATTGATGATTGGGTGAATGATGATACCATTAAGCAAAACAGGAAGCATGAAAATGGGATCAAGACCACTGGGAGGAAGATGATGAGTTTGGGTTTTTTTGTGTTAGATTGAATTGCTGATGAAACATTTAAACTTGGTTGCCCCATGTAAGGGGAAGATTGAGCCTGTTCAGCAAGTGAAACAGATTCTTTATGAGCATAATATCTGTTCCTCTAAAATTTTCCCCTACCATTACGGAAAGTTATGCATATGAAATAAAGTCATAATGCAGTATTCAGGCTTTACATTTGTAATGGGGGAATGACTTTTGTTTCATTTTGTTTTTGTTTTTCACTTACCACATATGGAACATATTCTTGGATAGGGAAATGGAAGTTTTATGTATTCTGTATATTTCTAGTTTAGACATTATAAACTAACTACCAGACTGGCTGCTTGGTATTCTTACATATTGTGTCTATATCCAGAGATAGTTAAAGCCATTGAATTTCATCCTTATCTGACTACCTATTAGAAATATATGGAAAGCTATATATAAGGCATAACTTCCATGTCTGTTCTTCATCATTTTTCCTACATTGCTTGAGGATAGATCTAGAACTTTGCTCACTGCAGGTCAGCACTTTCCATCCTAACTACACTTCCAGCATCCATTTTCTCATCTTTTTATTTTTTTGTAGTTTGCACAATATTTTGTGAAAGGTTCTAAGATTTGAAATTAATATAAATAGGAAACAAAATTGTAAATGGTTTTTTGTGCTGGATAGCTTTAGTGTCAACTTGACTCACCTGGGTTGAGGGAGCCTCAATTGGGGAATTGCCTCATTGGACTGGCTTGTGGCCATGTTCATGTGGCATCTTCTTGATTGTTGAGTGTTGTGGGAGGGCCCAGACTACTGTGGGTGGTGGGAAGGTGGGCCTGTGTTGCATAAGAAAGCAGGCTGAGCAGGGTCCAGGGGAGCAAGCCAGTAAGCAGCATTCCTCCATGGCCTGTGCTCCATCTTCTGCCTCTATGTTCCTGCCCTGAGTTCCTGCCTTAGTCTCCCTGATGACCCAGGAGATGTAAGCTAAATAAACAATTTCCTCCCCAAGTTAGTATTAGTCAGAGTATTTTGTCACAGCAATGAAGAAACAAACTAGGATAGTTTTGATTTACATTAATTTATATATTAAGTTTTATGAACAGCACTTGTGGGTTAGATAAAGGGTTCCTCCAGTAGCTGCCACACAAGCATGGGACCCTAAGTTCAGGTCCCCAGCAACCATAAAAAGCCAGGAATGGCAGCACACATTCAGATCCTAAGGGGAAGGGAGTGGTGACAGGACAATTCTTGAACTTCACTGGTCACCCAGCACAGAAGATTCAATAAGCTCATAGTTCAGTGAGAGATGCTGTCTCAAAGATTAGGCAGAGCGTTTTTAAGAAAGAGACCAGATATCATTATTCTCTGGTCTCTAAATATATGCACACACAAGTGTATACACACACACACACACACACACACACACACACACACTTTAAAATCTGGTTTCTATCAGACCCCTTTCTACCCAAGGTATCATTTAAACATTTTGTGTTCTAATTTATGTGACAGGATTAAGTTAAAGTCAACCTCAATATAATTTTCATTGGTTCAATAATAATTTTCCTTTGGTTTAAATGAAGAAGTGAACATATAGTCCTCATAATTGTTGAATTTTTTACTCCAGGGAAAAAAACTGTTTTGAATTTGCAATGTGGATGACTGACGTAGTGACTTTCAAACAGGTAACATCATACATAGTAATTAACACATTCACACATATAGTTTTGACTTAATTTACCTCAGTTGATAACAACTTATCAAATCTGCTGTAAGATTATCACCTTCATATTCAAGTGATCCCTTTTCTCCACATTACAATTTCTAACAGAAGGATCCAAAGGATCTTCATCTTCTGCCCTTTCACATCCCCTTATTTTTATGTTCTTTGACTATTAAGCAAATTAATATGGAAAATAGACAGGATTTTTGTACCTCTACTATTTGTTATTTATTTTTGCAAAAGCAAAGTTGTACAATAAGATCCCAAAGCCTGAAAGAAGTTAAGCAGCAGCGCTCCAGAGCCCCTCAAACACGAGATGTTTCTTGTCCTGGCCAACTGAGCTCTAGAGACACATTGTGTTACTAAAGAAAAAGTATAAAACACAAATGAGGAAACCAAACAGTTGAGTTTACAGAATTAATCAGATAAATCATCAATGAAAAAACTCAGTTGCATATATTTTCAAAGAACTTGGAAAAAGTATACCTGAAGTAAAACGTACTAGTTCTGTTTTTATATATTGATATTTACATAAGATGAATTTTTATACATATTTTATTGATTATTTGAGAATGCCATAAGATATAGTGTGATAATATTCAGACCCCCTTCCCATCTCTTCTCAGATCCACCCCCAGCTCTCAATCAGCTCATTTCATGTCTTCTATGATATTTCAATTTTTCCAAAGCCTTTCAAGTCTAATTTGTGCTTTTTGAATGCTCTTGGATTAGGGGTTCATCCCATGGAGCCTGTCCACCTACCTGCTTTCACATCATTAAAGGAACTGACTCATCTTCTCCCAGAAACTGTCAAATGCCAATAATTCTTACTATAGTTTAATCATATTTAGGACCCCCACACTATTTTGTGTCCTTTAATTATACAGGTGATAGGTACATGATAGACAGATGACAGAATATAGATGATAGATGATAGATAGATAGATAGATAGATAGATAGATGATAGATAGATGATAGAGAGATAGAGAGTTAAAAGATAGGTGATGATAGATGAAAGATGATAGATAGATGATAAATAGATGATAGATAGATGATTGATAGATAGATAGATAGATAGATAGATAGATAGATAGATAGATAGATAGATGATAGATATATAGATAGATCTTGGGCCTATATAATCAAATGTATGCCCTGGTTTGTTGTCCACCTCCCCTTTCCATGCTGAGTTTCTCTCTGGATTGGGCTTGAATGGCTCTTGGGCACAGTATTGCAAGGGCTGTGGGTATATATGTACAACTGCTCTGTTGAGCACACACAACACAATTTTCTTGTATTCTTCTTCCACTTATGTTTTCTAGGGTCTTTCTGCTCCTCATACACAATAATCTATCAGCCTCAGAATAGGGTAAGGACACTTGCTGGGCTTCTTCAGACTCCATGTAAAGTTGGAATTTGACAACTGACTCCACAGTATTGTCCTTTGATCTCCACATGTGCCATACACACAATTCACAATCACATACCTACAAAAATACACAATATTTAATACACTTACCCCCAAAAATAAATATACAAATTTAATATTTTGACAAAATTTTGTGTTATCTAATGTCTTAGATTACAAAATGAATTAATGGTTTTGTCATAAGAGCCTTGCACTGTAATGGGCTTGTTGCTTTTTAAATATTTATCCTTGAATTATAACTAAAAACATTTATTATTAAATGGTTTTATAGTCTCTTGTTGCCACTTCTATTAATAAACATATTTGTGCTTGTAGGTGTTGTATATTTCACCCTTTCTAGTTTTCCTTAAGTTTAGAATAACTGTAATTAAGTCAATGAACACACTGCCAGCAATTCATTGAAATAGCATAGGAACATTACATGGACAGGATTTTTATAATTAATAACAAACATTAACACAAATAGCATAAAATGTTCATTTCTAAATTTCTATAACTTTTAAATTTTGAATTATACAATGTATAAAATTTTCTCTCATTGCCTGACCCAATCACTTAGTTATTTCTCTAAACTGATTGCCTATGTATATGATCTATATTATTCAATTTATTATGACTACATTAATTAATTTTATTTATTTGAACAATAAAATTTAACAGAAATAGCATAAAATGTTCATTTCTAAATTTCTATAACTTTTAAATTTTGAATTATACAATGTATAAAATTTTCTCTCATTGCCTGACCCAATCACTTAGTTATTTCTCTAAACTGATTGCCTATGTATATGATCTATATTATTCAATTTATTATGACTACATTAATTAATTTTATTTATTTGAACAATAAAATTTAACAGAAATTATTATAAGAAAATATGATCACAGAATAGCAAATATTCTTGTTTATTTGAAGATGCAAACAAGTTAAAAATAGGAAATGATGGAACTATAACATTGGTTTATTTATGTGAATAGATTATCTGTAAAATTAGATAAGTGATAAAAATTCCATTTTATAACAAAACAGTGAAGCAATACAGCTTTAGTTAGTCTGTAAATGGTGCAAAACTTTGAATAAAATATATAAAGAATGATTTAATACCTAGAACAGGAAGTTACAAAGGTTATATTTTGACTATCAGAAATGTTGCCCATATGGCAAAATCCTGTCAGAATGAAAACAAGGCATAAAGATAAGCAGTGATTAACTTAAAACCATTTATTGAAGAGGACTGGAGAGATTCCTCAGTGGTTAACTTAAGATCCCTGACTGCTCGTGCAGAGTTTTTTTTTTCCAGAACCCACATGGCTGCTAACAATCCTCTTTATTTCCAGCTCAAGAGGGATTTTATGTCCTCTTCCTGCCTCGGCAGGCATTGCATGACATGGGTGCACTTACATACGTGCAGGCAATACACTCATACACATAAAAATAGAAAGTACTTTAAAATTTTGCTGAAGGTATTCTGCATGTCAGAGACTATTCTCATTGGAGAAATATATAGATGAATAGAACATGCAGGGATCTTTTTTAACACATCAAAACTTCCATTTTTATTCTAAAATGAAATGGAGATCTTTTTTAAAGGTTAAAAAACACATTCAATTTTATGTCTTAGAGGGCTTATACTGAGTTCAATATTATATAATTGTTTTAATTCAACTGTGAACCTAGAAAATTACAGCCACTTGTGAAAAAGATGTACTCTTGCTCTGGAGTGTGTTACTGAATATGTTAAATCTGTAGTGAAATTCTTCTTCTAATCATGTAGTTATTAAAAATTTTTTTAAATGATAAAATAATTAGTAGATATGAAAAACATTACCCTTGAAATCTACCTGACAACTTTATATCCATGCTCAGATACCAAGGAACTCAGGGAGTAACCAACTATGACCAGTAACAATCAGATATATAAAGATTAGAAATGCATGTGCAAACATCTTAATGTCAATTGCATTTAAAATGAATTTTTCTGTATCAAACCGTGTATTTTACTAATAAATGGAGATCTTTTTTAAAGGTTAATACCTCATTTAATTTTAGGTCTTATAGGGTCTATACTGAGTACAATATTGTAACTATAAAAATTCAACTGTAAACCTAAAAATTTACAGCCAGTTTTTAAAAAGATGCATCTTAGCTCAGAAAATTGTTATTGAATATGTCAATGCTGTCATAATGAAACTCTTCTTCTAAGTACATGGTTATTAAATAATTAACTGGAAAAAATAAAGGAATTATTTAAAACAAATAAATTGCTGTATTTTTAAACTTAAAGAAGATAATGTGATTTGAGAATATCTTGGGGTACTTTAGGTTATATGAATAAGGTGTAAGGATATGCTGGGACCACATTAAATAAATTTTTAAAAAAAAAAACCTAACTTCTGAAGTTATCTAAGAGTGAACCCAATCAGTTCTGGTGTGATTTTTGTCCTTTTTGTCAAAAATGTTCTCATTTCTCTTGCATAGTCTGTCCTCTATATTTATTATACAACACATAAAACAGGGTATCACAAAGGAATGAGGAATTTTGTCTTAAAGAATCTTTAATTTGAGTTTTAAAAAATAAGAAGCTGCTTTTCCTGAACAGTACTGACCCAGGACATCGAACAAAACACACAAACAAGCAAAAGCAAACAGATGTTTACAACTTGCACCCACATGTTGCTTGAAACACTTATTTTGAGTAATTCATTGTTTTTAACACCACTGCTTTTAGAAATGATATTAGATAATCATCACAACACACACACACATACACACACACACACACACACACACACACACACACTGTCTTCTGAATAAGAGGCATGGAAAGGTCACAAGAGAAATAGAGGAAATTGTTTAAGATTAAATCTAGGGGCTGTAGAGATGACTCAGTGGTTAAGAGCACTGACTCTGACTGCTCTTGTAGAGGACCTGGGTTCAGTTTCCAGGACCTACATAGTAACTAACAAGTGCTCATAACTCCAGTTCCAAGAGATCTGATGTCCTGTTCTGACCTCCTTAGGCATTGCAATACGGGGGTGCATTTATACACATGTAGGCAATAAACTCATATACATAAAAGTAATAAACAAAATATTTTCTAAAAATATTAAAGCTGTAAATTTAAATTGACTAAATGAGGAGTCCAAGAAATAACAAAATAGATAATATGTGGCAGCTAATATTAAATAAGCTGACTGAATAGTAGGAAAAATGACTGAATACGTAGTTTGAAATAATTTCAAAGAATATGATTATCTTGTTTCAAGGTTAGGGAAAAGTTCTACATTCCCAGAAAAGTCATAAGGAGATGACTTACTTTTCACTGGCATGCACAGAGTTCCCAAAAATGTTATGAACCAATGGATATGTTACTTTTTATGGCAAATGGAAATTAAGGCTAAAGGCTAAATTGAGACTCCTGTGTTTTCAAAAAATATTTTAAGATATTTTATTTATTATTCTATTTTATGTGTATAAGTGTATTGCCTACATGTATGTGAGTGCACCTGTATCATGCAATGCCACAGAGGTCTGAAGAGGGCATGCAAGTATAACACTTATATACAGAAAGTAAAAGTAAATACATAACTTAAAAAAAATAAAGTCAAAGAGAAGGAAAATTCAGTTAGAAAAATCAAACTATGAAAATTCTTAGTATATAAAAGACAATAAGGATCATAAAGCAATTAAACATCTGTGAGTTTGTGGTGCATGTATGCTTTTAACCAAAATCCAGCACTTACAAGGCAGAGGCAGCTGGATCTCTGTGAGATCAAGGCCAGCCTGGCCTACATAGCAAGTTCCAGGCCAACTGAGGCTACAGCAAGACCCTGTCCCCCAACCTGAAAAAAGATTCTTTTTAGAAAATATACTATAACAATTTTCTAAATGCATCCACTTCATAAGTTCCATTTATATATTTGCATGCTTATTCAAGGGTATAGATTTTATGAGAGCATAGATCTTACAAATTGGACCTCATAGATTTTCTTGTGTTTTATTTGCAACTTAATCTTTCATAATGGATAGTTTCCTTCTTTGTTACTCACATATTTGTAACTTTTCCCTTTGACTTATTGATTAGAACTACACAGCATTTCCTTGAAGTGTTGAACGAACACCCTGAACCTCTGTCTCAATGTATTGATGTGATTTGTTTCTGTTTTCACTTCATTAAAATACTTTTTCTCTTTAATGTCAAGAATACTGACAGTGATGTTATATAAAATTTACTTTCTATTCATATTCGGACCTTGAGAGACAAGACAAAAAATGTCAAGGCCTCAGAATATCATGAATTTCAAAGGCAGTTTGTTCATAATAAATAACCTATTTTCCCACAGCAGGGTATTGTTTCTATATGACAGATGACCTCTGTCTACTTCCATAGACTGGGTTTTGGTAACGTGTAAAAACAGATAAGTGCAAATACCTCAAGAACTTTTAAAATTGCAAAACAGTGAAGAGGAGATGAATGGAACATATGGATCTATAATGTTAGACTGGAAATTGGAAATACTCTTATAAATAAGTAGCTGTTGTTTTCTATTTTCTTTTTTACATTTTTAATGAGCTTTTATAATTTTTTGTGTTTTTTATTGATATTTTTGTGTATTTCATATAGAACATCCCAAATAATCTTATCCATCTTTATACCCTTATCCCAAATGGCACCCTTCCATAGTCCCCCACTCTTAGAGCCCATACACTCTGTCATCCCTGTTACTGCCCACTATGTTGTCAGTGCCCCCAATCATTCCCCAGTGCAAGTCCATCTGCTGAGTCTTGTCAGCCTATCCAGAGTTCCTTGTTTTAGGAAGGTCAGCTCTTCCTCATCTAGCAGCAATTAGCTGCCAACATTCCTTTTGATAAGATTGGAGTCTACTATTCATTTTCCCAGTTCTATGCTGGGTTACTGTCTGGGAGTCTCTTGAGCCACCCTGGCCAACAACTCAAAGGAAGGTATTTCCAGTCTTGCATTGTTTCTTGTTATGTAGCCTTTCGCATACACATGAACTCTTACAAAAACATACTGATCACTTTAATCTTCAGTTATACTTTCCTTTTGGGTGTTTAAAACCAAACAGTTGGCCCAAATAAACAAATTTATTTTTACTCTTAAGGTCCTTTAAGGATCTGTTCCTCCGGGGTCAAATGGGCTTGTGAGGAGTCCCTGGCTCCTTTCTTTTACCAGTTCCACCTTGGAAACCTGGAGGAAATGTATCCTCTGTATTGACCCTTCTCTTTTTAGACTGGACACTGGTTCAAGTCCATCTGGTGGGGTCTCCATGGCCTCCCTGGAAAAGAGGGCAGGTGAATCACCACAGTTACAGGAAATTCTGAGAAATGCTCCATAGACCCCCTAGAACTTAGTCAACCTTGAAGGGCAAGAAGCAAAAACTCTCCTTTAAGTCCCTCTGACCAGATTAGTGTAAGCCTCAAAGTATGGCTTTTTAAACAACCAAGAATGTTAGCTCTACCAGTCTGGTACTTTTAATTACCATGTGTTATGTAGATAAAGCTTAGGAAAAAACCAAACACTCTCAGATAAACCTTAACTAGGCATATATTTTATTCCTTGAACTAGTTGCATGTATAATTTGTCAGTATGTTGTTGGATTAATATAGTTCCCTCTGGTTTTTTTAAAACTAGCTAGGCATTATTTATCTCCCTCTGTCTAACCCTTCCACCATGGTTTCCCCATTTAAAGTGTCCCCAATTTCCCCATTTCTCCCTTAATAATACCCTTCTCCTATGACCCCACTTCTCTTGAGCTCCTTTTTCCCCTTTATCCCCAAGATTCCTTGTATAACCCTTGCTCCCCTCCATTAAATAACAAAACTAATCAGAAGAGAAAGATGGCTGTTTTCTTTCTAAAAGTATTTAATTTATTTCTATTTTATGTGTATGCGTGTACTGCCCGGATGAATGTTAGTGCACCCATGCTGTGCAATGCCCACAGAGGTCAGACGAGAACATTGGATTCCTCTGGAACTGGAGTTACAGATGGTTGCTAGCCATCATGTGGGTGCTGGGATTTGAACCCGGGTCTCCTGCAAGAACGGCCACTGTTCTTAACTGCTGAGCCATCTCTCCAGCCCATAATAGCTGTTTTCTATCTCAAAAAGTTGAGTCTTCAGAGAAAGTATGAGATCAATATTTCATAAAATACTGTTTAAGAAAATATTACTCTTGCTCTTTATTTTTTCTTGATATAGACAAAGCTGATTGTAAATACGAGCAGGTAAGAGAACCTGCTGTGCAAGCCTGGGCACCACGTTCTGGAGGTGGAACAGAGATTGAAGAATCCCTGGTTCCTGATGGCTGCCAAAGTAGCTCCATGTTCAGTGAGAAACTCTCAAGAAAATAAGAGACCGTGACAGATGAGGGCACTGAGCTTCCTTCTATGAGCTCCGCATTCACTTGAATATATGCACATATGGATACATGATCCAGACACACACACACACACACACACACACACACAAACACAAACACACCACACACACACACACACGGAGGTGATATTAAGTAACTTGCAGTGTATCATGCACATGTACACACCACCGCCTGAGAGTGTTAATTTGCAGAATGATGACTTCTTTTGCTAATTTATTTTTATCTTATATGTATGAATGTATTTCTTGCATGTATGTGAGTGCATCCATTTCATGCAGTGCCCCAGATGTCAGAGGAGGGCTTTGGATTCCCCTGGAAGTGGAATTAAGGATAGTTCGGAGCCTCCATGTCCTCGGCAAGAGAAGTCAGTGCTTTTAACCACTGAGCCATCTCTCCAGCCCAAGATAACTTCTTATATGCATTTTTCTTCTCTCTATACTTTTCAAAAATGACCTACTTATTTTCTGTTTATGTCTTTACATTGGAGTAACCATTTTCTAATTACTCGTAGGTTCTCTGTGAGACGTCTTTGAACATGAGTGATGTAGCACAAAAACTATACCCGGCAGAAATCCGATGCCAGCTGTCATCACCATGTTATATCTTTTACATTTTCTGGGTTCAACATGTCTTGAGTGTTACAAGAAAATTTTGAAGTTCATTCTTTTTCAGTACAAGGATGTTCTTATATTGTAAGAGAAAGAGTTTCACAAAACACTAAATTTTAGATTCCATATCATCAGAGTATATAGTAAAACGTCTATTTGAAATACAACATATATCATAATTATCTTAGCAATAACATGACAATTGATCTAATTGTAATTAAATATGGTTACATTTTTATTTATTATTCTGAAAAAATGACTAAACCTATACTTCAAGGGTTCTTGGAGACAATTAGAAGGCATCTGGAAGAAAAGCTCCTCTTGATGTAATTCAGTGTCACTATTATTTTACTCTGGCAGTTAGACTCAGAATCCTGCTGTTCTACAGCAGGTGGGAATTTCTATGCTCAGTCAGGTAGTAACAGTGGAGAGACCAGGAAAAGCAGCCTTCAGAGGTATATGCAATGAGAGAAAAGAAGCTGTGATTGGGAGAACCATAGTTGTTGTAGGTGAAAAATATGAAAGTCAACTTTTAAGCAGGAGTCAAAGCAGTATGAATGGTGGGCTGGACACATACTAAAGAATATTTTCTCTTTTCAAATTTTGGGTTTTTGAGCTTATAATCTTCCTCTTCTTCTATCCATATATTTTTAAAGTCTTACTTTTTATTTAAGTCGTGTGTGTGTGTGTGTTTGTGTGTGTGTGTGTGTGTGTGTGTGTGTGTGTGTGTATGTATGTTATGTATATGCCAGTGTCCACAGAGTTCACAAGAAGGCATGTCATTCCCTGGAGCTGGAGTTACACCCAGTTGTGAACTGCATGGTGTAGAGTCTGGAAACTGAACTCCAATGATCTGTAAGAGCAGCTGGCACTATTAAACACTGAGCAATGACTGTCTCTTATATTTGCTTTTACCTATTCCTAAATTTCCAATGTCTAGACTTCCATATCATCAATCTTAAAATTTACTTGAAAGACAGTTATTGCTAATCCTTAGTTTTAGGGAAAAAAAAAGGAAATTGGAGGGGAAGCCAACTTTTATTTTCTCCAAGATGACACCATGAAGTCACTCACAAAATAAAGGAGGGTCTCCAGGTATTTTGTAACCATTAACAAAAGCATGAGATGGAACTTTGAGATAACAGCAGACAGAGAATTCAAAGAATCCATGAATAAAATAAAAATTTTGGTATTTTCTCTGTGTAAGCAAAAAGAAGGATGCTATTTATCAAAATGCATCCAATTTGTATTTATATTAATAATATTTAGAAGTAGTGATAGCTACAAATCTTATATATTTATGATTTCTGCATAATTCACTTTATTGTTAATTTAAAATAGTCTATCATCTGTTCTCTGCATATCTCCAGTTGATTTCCTCTTTTTGATTAATCCTTATGCCATGTTCACTACTATAATTTGATAATTTAAGAAAATTAAATATGATTATATTACTACAGGGAATTTTTATAGTATTGGGAAATACAGGGAGGTTAAATATAAAATATAAATATACATATGTGAATATTATTGAAATAAAGTAAAATCAGTGGACATCTGGTTTCAGATAAAAGATATACAAATCAAATGAGTATAACCTCCACTTTTCTAAAGAAAAAAGTATTGACTTCTGCAAATTTTACATTTCATTGTCTGAAGACCAGAAGGAAAGTGATAGTACAAAAGCAACACTAATCTTATACCTTCAATGAGAGACACTTGCTGGAAAAATCAAGGTCCCAACACGTGCTTTCTTGACACAGAGCCGTGAGAATCCAAATAGGCCAGTAAAGTGGTATTAACAAATGTTTAGCAAATTAGCAAAGGGCCTGTGGTACATACAACAATACTGTGAAGACAGTTGGTTCAGTGGTCATTCATTTTTGTACTCTACTGCATATTTTCCTTCCATGATCACCACTGGGTGACAACAAAGGAGTTCAGTGTGGTTTTTGACCCAGAAAGACAATTTTGTCAAACCTTATGTAGCACTAACAAACTTCAGGAAGTCCTTGCTTATTCCTAAATCTTGAATGTTTATTATTTTCCTCAAGCAGTTTCAAAATTTTCCATCTACGTGAAAATATTTAATCCATTTTGAATTTATTTTTTTACAGTGTGAGAGATAGGCATCTCATTTCAGTCTGTATGTAGCTATCCAAAGCTATTTAACCATTTGTTAGAGAGACCGTCCTTTCTCCTCCATTGTATGCTTTTAGCAACTTTGGAAAAAATCAGATAGCTGTTATGTGTGTTTTTGTTTCTGGGTCTTTTTTTTCAACTCCTTTCAGCTATATGCTTGTTCTAATGCCAGCATCATGTCGTTTTGGTTACTATGGCTCTGCGGTATATTTTGATATCAAATATTCTGATTTTTTCATTGTTCTTTTTGTTCAGTCTTCATTTTAATTATGGTGCTATGCACAAAAGCCAAGTTATGGAACAATCCCTAGGATCAGCCAATAAAAGAATGGACAACAGGCACGTATGATGCATAAACAATCGAATATGATTCATTCATGAAGAAGACGGAAAACATTTGCAGGGAGAATGAGGATCATGAGATTAAGCAAAATAAGTTGGTTCTAAAAGATTATTTCACATATTTTTCTTTCCTGTTTCAAATCATAGATGAAAAATACATAGAGAGACATGGAAATAGGAGTGGGCATGGTGGCACAAATTTTAAATCCCAGCACCTAGGAGGCAAAGGCAAGCAGATCTCTGTGAGATCAAGGACAGTTTGGTCTACACAGGAAGTTTCAGGCCAGTTGGGGGCTTCAGGGAAACATCATTTCAAAAAATAATAAGAAGTTAGAGAGAGAAATTTCAGAAAATGAAAGGGATCTGGAGGAAGTGACAGCAGTCAGTAGAAAGGAGAGGATGATGTGGTGTGGATGAGAACAATGTGCATGGTGTCAATGTGTGAGAATGACATCTTTGAGTCCATTGCTAAATACCATGAGTGTATGAAGATTTGAAAAAAATGAGCAGATTCAGTGATGGAACAATGAGGATAAAATATAGATTTCTTTTACTATTAAATGATCTAAAAGAAAGTTAATTGTCTGAATCAAAATTTTAAATATGTATCACATTTTAGAAAGTGAAAGTTTTGACTATAATGGCAAAAAACTTAGGAGAGATTAATTTGAAATAGGATATAAACCTCTTATTCTATAAATAAAGGCTTAGAAAAATATTTAAGAATTACACTAGAGTGGGATTTACTTTGCAAATTAATGGCCAAATATGAAGTTTAAAATTATATAAAATATGTTTCATAATTCCATTTTTTTAGCAAATGAGCTCAATTCAAATAAAGCAAAAGAGAAGTTAAACAAGATTAGCAAAAATTCAGCAAATGAAAGTTTGTAAGATGTTAAATAATGTAAGTTTTGTTGCCTAAATTAGAATTAATCATCTTAGGGGTAATGTGAATAAATAAATAAAGAATATGTTAAGAACATGTCATTGTATCACAATAATTATTCTTGTCCAGTCTCCTCATTTCACTCCCTACCATATAACATAATCCAATCATGGGAGTTCATGCATCATAATCACAGTCCTGGTGACCAACACTAGGAAACCTCATGCAGGAAGAATTTGGAAACCAATGCTGATGACTCTACATATTATGTTGTGATTGAGACTCACTTGATTGCTGGTTTTGTCATTGGTAGTGACTTAAATTTCTTATATATTTTCATTATAAACAAGATGAAATAACATCTATAACCAAAGTGATTCCCTGCAATACTGTTTAACAAATCTAATATTCCTAATAAACAAATCCAAAGCTTGCATGAATTTCAAAAATATGATTTAGACTAATTTGGGAGTCTATATGAAAACTCTTTGTCAATCCTCAAATATATGTTTTAAAAAGCAAAGACTATCAATGTAGAGTGAAAAAAGGAAATGTACAACTGTATGGAAAACTGGAATTTGTTATGGGGCTAATCAAATAAGAAATAAAATGTATTAATAAAAAATAATTTAGGACCATTACTATATCTGATAATTTTTCACCAAAAATTACTTAAATACAAGCAAATTTAATCATGGAAGAATACATGATTCTTTCATTATGATTAGAATAATACAAAAACGCAAGCTAAAGTAGGTTTAAAAGTGAATTAAAAATTCACGTAAATATTGAAAAGCTAAAGCTAGTGCATGCATTCAAGAATGTAAAATGATTATGGTTTCCAAATGTGTACATAAAAGTTGGTAACTGTAATAGAATGTAGGCACACAGGTGGTGAGAATTATGATGTGGTAGTCAAAATCATTAAGATAAATATGAGCACAAAACTTTGCAAAATATCTTTCAAAATGAATAATGAAGATGTATTTCTATATATTGTCATAAGTCAGAATAACATTTAAAACATCGTATGTGCAGATATGAATAGGAAAGGAAGACACAGAAAACAAGAGTAAGCTAATGCACACATTGCAATCTTTATACACAATTGCAGATCACACAAAACGCTAGTAACATAAGCAAATAAATGATGTGTTAAATGGTAAAAATATTACAAGAACAACCAGTATGCATTTATTTATTTCTCTTTACCTCTGTGTATGCATTTTTTAACTTTAAAAATAATTATTGAGAATTTCATACATGAATATTAGGTATTTTGATTAAATCCACGCCCATTCCCTCCCCTCTAACTCCTCCCCAATTTCTCCATCACTTTTTTCCTGACAACTTCATGTACCCTTTCTTCCCACCCCCCCTTTCTGCTGTCAGTATTTTTTTAAATATTAGAAGAAGCATTTTATTACAATAGCTTTAACATATTCAATAACAATTTCCAGAGTGAAGATGCATCTCTTTCAAAATTGGCTGTAAATTTTCAGGTTTACGGTTGAATTGATACCGTTATACAATATTGTACTCCGTATAACCCCTGTAAGATGTAAAATTAAATGAGGTATGAAACTTTAAAAAAGCTCTCCATTTCATTATTAAAATACAGTTTCATAGAGAAAAATTCAATTTTTAATACAATTGACACTAAGATGCACATACGTTTCTAATCTCTATATATCTGATTATTACTAGTCAAAGTCAGTTACTTTCTGAGATCCTTGGCATCAAAGCATGAATATAAAGTCATCAGGTAGATTTCAATGGTAATGTTTTACACATCTAATTATTAAGGATTAAATGTTTATGCTTTGAAGGATATTTATTTATTTATTTATTTATTTATTTATACACCCATTTCCCAGGTAGCACCCTCCCATACCTTCCCTCCACCTGCTAAAGCCCTTATATTCTGATATCCCTGCTGCTGTCTACTGTGTTGTGGGCCCCCCACAGCCATTCCCCACTACTTGCCCTTCTGATGAATTTAAATCAGCCTATCTAGAGGTCTTTGTTTTAGGAGGGTCAGCTGTTCTTCATCTAGTGGTAACCAGTTGTCTATATTCCTTTGGATAAGATTGGGGTCTGCTGTTAATTTTCCCAATTCTATGCTGGGTTATTATCTGGGAATCCCTTTGGCCACACTGGCCATCAACTCAAAAGTAGGTATGTAGCCTTTAGCTACATATGGACTCTTATGAAATTATGTTGGCCCATTTATTCTTTGATCTTACTTTCCTTTTGTGTGTTTAAGGCCGTACATTTGGTCAAGATGAAACCTATTTATTTTTACTCTTAAGGTAGTTTGAGGATCTGTTCCTCGGGGGTCACATGGGCTTGGGAGGTGCAACTGGCTCTTTCCTTTTACCAGTTCCACCTATGTGAAGATAAACCAAAGGTCCTCCTCAACCATGGCTGACTTCGCTTGGAAGTATGGAGGAAATGATTCCTCTGTGTTGACCCTCCATTTTATAGACTGGACACTGATTCAAGTCCATCTGGTGGGGTCTCCTCAGCCTCCTTGATCAAGAGGACAGGTGACACACCACCATTATAGGACATTTTGAGAGATACTCATAGTCCCCTGGAGCTAGTCGACCTAGGAGGGCAAGGACAAAAAAGTGTCCTTTATGTCTCTGTGACCAAATTATCATAGACCTCAAAGTATGTCTGTTAAATACCCAAGAAGGTTAGTTCCACAAGTCTGGTATTTTTAATTACTGTGTGGTGTGTCATGTAGATAAATCTTGGATAAGATCAGTTGTTCTCAGATAAACCTTACCTAGACATATATTTCTTGATCTGCTATGTATAATTTGTCAGTAGGTTGTAGGAGTAATATGGTTCTTTCTAGTTTTCAAAACTAGCTAGGTATTTTTTATCTCTCACATTGTCTCAACAGTCCATCATGGTTTTCCCACTAAAGGTATCCCTATTTCCCCCCTTTATCCTTTACTAATACCGTTCTCCTATGGTCCTACCTCTCTTGAGCTACTATTTTCCCTTTATCACATAGGTTCCTTGTATACCCTTCCCTCCCCACTCCCTTAAACTAACCCCCCAGTTTTTATCTATATCTCCCTTATTAAGGCCTATTTCCTACTGTTCTCTTTCAGGTTCTTTCTTTTCCTTTACCTCCCTGTCATTCCCATTATCCTGGTTCCTGTAGTTATGTCTGGTTGCATACTTATCACAGTCTGGTTCTAGGATCCACATATGAGGGAGAACATATGTCAATATTTTTTTCTGAGTCTGTGTTACTTCACTTAGTATAACAGCTCCTAGTTCTGTCCATTTACCTGCAAATTTCATGATTTCATCTTTCTTTACTGTGGAGTAAAACTCCATCATATAACTGAACCACATTTTCATTATCCACTCATCAATTGAGGGACATTTAGGTTGCTTCCATCTCTTAGCTCTTGTGAAAAGAGCAGCAACAAACATGGATGTACATATGTCTAAGCAATAGGATGAGTTCTTTGGGTATATGCCAAGGAGTGGTATAACTGGGTCAAATGATAGGTTCATTTGTAATTTTTTAAGAGTTCTCCACACTGCTTTCCATAGGGATTGAACCAGTTTGCAGCCCCACCAACAGTGGATGAGTGTCCTCCTTTCCCCACATCCTCTCCAACCTCTGGTATCATTTGTTTTCTTCATCTTAACCAGTCTGAGTGGGGTAAGGTGAAATCTCAAAGTGGTTTTAATTTGCATTTCCCTAATTATTAGTGATGTTGAACATCTTTTAAGATGTTTCATAGCCATCTTTACTTCTTCTTTTGAGAACTCTCTGGTCAGCTCCTTAGTTCTCTGTTGTTTGAGTTCATTATATATACTACCTATTAAACGTCTGTGATGTGTCACTTGTGAAGATTTTCTCCCATTCTGTGGGTTTTCTGTTTGCTTCCTTGGTTGTCTCCTTTGATGTACAGAAGCTTTTTAGTTTAATGAGGTTCCATATGTTAATTCCTGCCCTTGTTTCCTGAGCAATTAATGTCCGGTTAAAAAATCATTTCCTATGCGTATATCTTGTAGGTTTTTCCCAATGTTTTCTTCTAATAGTTTCAGAGTT
>NW_008343959.1:1944561-1945008 GCF_000622305.1 Nannospalax galili
ATTGTTCTATGGGTCTATTTTTTGTGCCAGTACCATGTTGTTTTTATGACTATAGCTCTGTAATACAGCTTGAAATCTGGCATAGTAATGCCCCCGGCATTGCCCTTAGTGATCAGGGTTGTTTTGGCTAGCTGAGGTTTTTTGTGCTTCCATATGAATCTTAGGATAGTTTTTTTCCAATTCTGTGAAAATGTCATGGGGATTTTGATTGGCATTGCATTGAATCTATATACAACTCTTGGAAGGATGGTCATTTTCACAATATTAATTCTTCCAATCCATGAGCATGGGAGATCCTCCATCTTCTGATGTCTTCCTCAAACTCTTTCTTTAAAGATTTAAAATTTTCATTGTAGAGATCTTTAATGTCTTTGGTCAGGTTTATTCCAAGATATTTTTTTTGCAGGTATTGTGAAAGTGAGTGTTTCCATGTACTCTCTCTCTCTG
>NW_008343959.1:1945157-1946843 GCF_000622305.1 Nannospalax galili
ATAGTGGACAGCCTTGCATTGTTCCTGATTAATGGGAATGCTTCTAGTTTTTCTCCATTTAGAGTGATGTTCACAGTGGGTTTGTTATATATGGCTTTAATTATTTTGAGGTATGTTCACTTCAATCAAATTGCCTCTAGGACTTTGAACATAAATGCATGTTGAATTTTTTCAAAGACCTTCTCTGCATCTCTTGAGATAACCATGAAGTTCTTGTCTTTGAGTCCATTTACATGATTTATGATGTTTATTGACTTACATATATTGAACCATCCTTGCATCTCTGGGATAAAGCCAACTTGATCATAGTGGATGATCTCTTTGATATGTGTCTGTATGCAGTTAGTATCTTGTTGATAATTTTTGCATCTATGTTCATTAAGGATATGAGTCTATAGCTTTCTCTTTCGGTTGTATCTTTACCTGGCTTTGGTATTAGAGTGTTGCTGGCTTCGTCTAAGGAATTTGGAAGTTCTCCTTCCATTTCTAATTTTTTTGAATAAATTAAGTAGTATTGGATGCAGATCTTCAAATGTCTGATAGAACTCTGCTGTAAACCCATCTGGTCTTGGGCTTTTTTTAGTTGGGAGGTTTTGTATTACTGTTTCAATTTATTTTTGTTTCATGGGTCTATTTAAGCTGTTAATCTCTTCTTGGTTTAGTTTTGGTGTTTCCCATGCCTTTAGATATCTGTCCATTTCTTTTAGGTTTTCAAATTTATTAGCATATTGGTTTTTAAAATATTCCCTTTTAATATTCTGTATCTTTCTGGTGTCTGTTGTGATGTTTCCCTTTTCATCTCTGATTTTGTTGATTTGGAGATGCTCTTTCTTTTGGTTAACTGGGCTAGTGGTCTGTCAGTCTTGTTTATCTTTTCAAAGAACCAGCTCTTGGAATTATTGATTCTTTGTATTGTTTTGCTTGTTTCAATTTCATTAATTTCTGCCCAGATTTTTGTTATTTGTTCTTGTCTGCTGGGTTTGGGTTTCATTTGCTGTTGCTTTTCAAGTGTGTTGAGTGGCAGTGTTAATTCATTTATTTGTGTTCTTTCTGAGTTTTTGATGTGAGCACTTAGAGCTGTAAAGTTACCTCTTAGGACCACTTTCAACATGTCCCATATTTTGTCATGTTGTATTGTCCTTTTCATTTAATTTCAGGAATACTTGATTTCTTTCTTTATTTCTCTTTTGACCCATTCATCATTCAGGAGTCTGTTGTTTAATCTCCCTGTGTTCATGTGGTGATTAGGGCTTCTTCGGGTGTTGATTGTAAGCTTTGTTGCATTGTGGTCTGATAGAATGCATGGAATTATTTGAATCTTTTTTAATTTGTTGAGGTTTATTTTGTGCCCCAGTATATTGTCGAATTTGGAGACTGTTCCATGCGGTGCTGAGTAGGAAGTATGTCCTTTGGTGCTTGTGTGGAATACTCGATAGATGTCTGGTAAATCCATTTGATATGTGGTATTGTTTAATTCAGATGTCTCTCTGGTAACTTTCCTCCAAGTTGACCTATCTAATGGAGACAGTGGGGTATTGAAGTCCCCTACTATTAATGAGTTGTGGTTAATTTGGGTCTTAAAGTCCTGTAGTATTTTGTTTATGAAGTTGGGTGCACCAGAGTTTGGTGAATATATGTTCATGATTGTAATATCTTCTTGATTAATTGTTCCTTTAATCAAAATGA
>NW_008343959.1:1946857-1975603 GCF_000622305.1 Nannospalax galili
CTTTAATTTAATGTCTATTTTGTCAGATATTAGAATTGCTATGCCTGCTCTTTTCTTAGTGCCATTTGCTTGGTATATTTTTTCCATCTTTTTACTTTGAGATAGTGTCCGTCCTTGAAAGTGAGATGAGTTTCTTACAGACAACCAAAAGTTTGGTTTTGTTTCTTAATCCATTCACATAGTCTGTTTCTTTTGACTAGGGAAATCAGTCCATTAATATTTGAAGTTATTAATGAAAGATGGGTATTGAATCCTCTGATTTTTATTTCTGTTTACATTCTTGATATAGCTGTACTTTTCCACAGTTATACCTTCATTGGATTTCTTTCCGCAATCCCTTGGGTACAGTCATTCCTTTCTTCAGCTCTTTGTATTCCTTCCAGAACTCTCTGAAGGGCTGGTTTTGTGGACATGAATTCGTTCAGCCTATTTATGTCATGGAAGATTTTTCTTTCCCCTTTGACTATAATAGATATTTTGACTGGGTAAAAAAATCTGAGTTGGCATATGTGGTCATTTAGAACTAGGAATATTTTGGTCCAGGCTATTCTGGCTTTTATAGTTTGCACTGAAAATTAAGCTGTAATCCTAATTGGTTTTCCTTCATCTGTGCTTCACTTGTTTCTCTTTTGCTGCTTTCAGTTGTGTGACTCAAGCCTTCATGTTTAGGTCTGCTTCTTTTTGTGAACTTTATGTGTCTTTGTGTTTTACTTTTTGGGTATGAAAAGCTGGTTCCTCTAAGCTTCCAGTTCTCTCTTGATTTTGTCTTTCTTTAATTTTGGGAAATTTTCTTCCACGATTCTGTTGAAGATCTGGTCATGTCATTCTTGGAATTCTTCTCCTTCCTGTATGCCTATGATTTGTAAATTTGGTCTTTTTATAATGTCACACAATTCCTGTGTATTCCATTCTTGTGATTTTTAAAATTTTTCATAAGCTTTCTTGTGTGGTCTAGTTCGTCCACTCTATCTTCCACTCTATCTTGATACGCTGTTTTCCATTTCATTCATCTTATTGTTGAGGCTTTCTCCTGTCATTTCTAATTGGCTTTGAGTGTTTCACTTCCTTCTTCATTTCTTTTCTGAATTCATTCAGAAGTTTATCCCTATCTTCCTTCAGTTCTTTGATTTCTTTTTTTGTGTGTTCTTTAAATTCACTGAATTCTTTTATCATGTTTATAATTGTTCTTTTGAGTTCCATGTCCTGCATTATCTCTAGGGGTTTCTCATTGCACTCTTCTAGAGTATTGTGGTATTTGGTGGGGATATGTTATTTTGGTTTTTGATGTTCTTATTTTTTCTCTGTGATTTTGACATGTGATTTTCTTTTGTAGTTTCTGATTTTTGTGTGAGACTCAGGCCTTCAAGTTTAAGTTTGCTTCTTTTTGTGAACTTTATGTGTCTTTGGGGTTTACTTTTTTGGCATGAAAAGCTGGTTCATCTAAGCTCCCGGTTCTCTCTTTTGATTTTATATTGGAATGGCCAGATTGCTTTTGTCTTCAGGAGATCCCATGTAGGCCTATTCAGGTGAGGGTCAGATGTTTTCAGGCTTTCTCCTAAGGTCTGGCTCCCTCCAGGAACCATTTTGGCCTCAGGAATTTGGGGGTTGGACTGGCCTGGGAGCCTGACCCCTGACAGATGCTGGTCTAGGGCATCTGGTGGCCTTGCCACTGAGTGATGCAAAGGCAGATGGGGCAGGAAGAGGCCCCAAAGCCTCCTGTTGACTGTGTTGAGGAGCTGTGTTTTTCTGGATGTAAAGGATCAGGAAGAGGAAAGGTCAGCCCCAGCTTCCCAGAAAGAGTCTTGTGGGTGGTGCAGGACCAGGGAACAGAGTGAGTTGAGGATGGAGCCAGGCTCAGAAGCAGTGCTTCTGGGGCCCAGAGAAGGCACTCCATTGGTCTATATGAAAAGGAACAGGAAGCAGTATTGGTACCCCAGGTGTCTGGGGCCCCAAGACCAGAATGGGGCAGGGCCCAAACTTGGATGAGAGAATGGGGGAGGAGATGGGAGGGTAATTGAGGCTTGGGGAGTCAAGGCATGGAGGGTGCAATGGACTTACCCCAGAAATAGTCCTGTGGGTACGAGAGAGGCCTGAGGCAGGTCCTGCAGGCCCTGGGAAGCGGAGGGATGTGAGGGGGCGACCAGGCCCAGAAGCAGTGCTCCTGGGGCCAAGAGAAGGCACTCCATTGGTCTGGATGAAAAGGATCAGGGAGCAGTATTTGTTCCCCAGGTGTCTGGGACACCAAGACAAGGAATTGGACAGGGTCCAAACTCGGAGGAGAGAAGGGTGGTGGATATGGGAGGGTGAATGATGTTGGGGGAGTCAAGGCCCGGAGGGTGCAATGGACTTACCCTGGAGAGAGGCCTGAGGGTAGGAGAGAGCTTTTTCTTTCTTTTTTTTTTTTTTTAATGGGGCTTTTTGTTACTCTAACATTCCCCCCTCTGAAGACTCATAACATAAGGAAATCAAAACAGTAATACAAAGCCTCTCAACTAAACAAAGCTCAGGCCCAAATGGATTTGCAGCAGAATTCCACTGGACAGTCAAAGAAGACCTCCAACCAATATTACTTAAATTATTCAAAATGATAAAAACAGAAGGAGAACTCCCAACTTCTTTCTATGAAGCATATGCATTTTTAAGGACTTATGCCATTCTGGTTTTTAATTGTTAAAGAGATTTGTATGCGCTAAGAAAGAAATAACTGTTGTATTTTGGCACTCAAGTCCATGTTTTGTATTTTATAGTTGTAATATTTCTATACCAAAGGCATTGGAAATATTTTAGCAAATGCAAACTGTCTAGATAGAAATTATTATTTATAGCTGGGCATGCTGGCACACATCTGTAGTCCCAGTATTTGGGAGGTGGAGGCAGGCAGATCTCTATGAGTTCAAGGCCAGCTTGTTCTATATAGTGAGCTGTAGGCCAGCTGGGGCTTCAGGAAACCCTGTTTCAAGAAGACCAAAAAAAAAAAAATTATTATTTATGGTGTAATTTTGCAAATATTACATGTTATATAAATCAGGTTAAGAAAACTTAAAAACATACAGAAAATACATGAAATTTAAGCATAAATAAATGAACACAATTTTTTGTAAAATATATTTGCATTTTTATATAGGTGAGAAGTTATTTGGAGACAGTTATAGAATGAATATTTGGATTTTCTTTTCTGAACTTTCATAACAAAATTTTATTAGTCTAAACATTGATCTAAGTTCACAATAAAGAGAATCATAAATACTTTATATCCAGGGGTAGAGAGGTGGCTCAGCAGTGAAAGCACTGACTACTCTTGCAGAAGACCAGAGTTTGGTTTTCAGCACCCACATGGTGGCTCTCAGTGGTCTGTAGCTCCAGTTCCAGGGGATAAATGCCCTCTTCTGACCTCAGCAGGCATTTTAGGACAGAACTCCACTTACATGCATGCAGGTAATACATTCATAAACACATTTTTTTTAATGTTGAATAAATATTTTTAAAAATTAGACCCATTGTATCACTAATCTACATTGAGTTCATAATAATTTCTTACTCTTTATGAAGTCAAGTATTTCACTTAGCTTAGAAAGCAGCTTTGCAGTAGTCAAATAGTCATGTTTAAATAGTAGGTGAAGCTATTATTTACTCCCATTGTGATCTCAGCCTCGGTACTTTTCCTTCTCTTGTTTAGAACCGTCACCATTATTTTTTTTAGCATTAAAAACTCTAATCACAATAAAAAAATAATTATGCTGAACTTCTCAGAAAAATGGAATATAGTAAAAGATAAAAACAAAAAAGTTAGGCAAGCATGATGACCACTACACTATGGAAATGTCCACAACAACAAATGTATCAATTATATAAATTATAATTAAGTAGCAAGAAAAGGTAATCACTAAACCTAAAACTTCAGTTTAAGATGTACTTACATTCACATAATGCACTTAAAATTGGACAGTCTCATTGAGGTAGCAGACAATTTAAGATTCTTCATCTGAAGAATAACTTCAACTGCATCCTTTCCAGGAAAATTTCTCTTCAAATTATGTTTAACAGCTGGATAAACATTCTGTGTATCTATCATAAGAATGAATTAAGCAATGATCTGTATAAAAATGAACTTTTAGTTGAATTAGTTCCAAGAGACTCTATCTTTCTGTTTTTGGAGAAAAAAAATGTGTTTTTTTTTCCAACTTAAAAAATTGCTGAGAATTTTAGACATGCATACAATGTGTTTTGATCAAATCCATGCCCATTGCCTTCCTTCCAACTCCTTTCATATCTCCCCATCACTTTTTTCTGACAACTTCAAGTACTCTTTCTTTTTTTTTTAATGGAACTTTTTGCTACTCTAACATTCCCCTCTCTGAAGACTTAACACTAAAATGTTTTAGGAATTAGGTAATAGCTCCCAAATACTTTTGACATTTTTGACCTTTAGAACAGAGTATGTTGCTAAGAGTTCCAAGGGTGTTTTGACTTTTAGCCAAGAGAGAGGCTACTTTTCTTTGGGTCTTTTTTACCATAACTGCTTAGTCAGTTCCTTCCTATTCTTATCACATCATCTTCTGAAGAGGTTACCCAAATTGCCGATAAGGAATCAGGACACAGACTGCCCTGGATTCTTCCATGCTGAACAGAGACACAGGGTGAGGCAATTGCAGTATCCCTTCAGAGAGTTTATCTAAAAGACTCCAAAATTGCCTAACTCTTATCTGTAGGGAGAAAAGAAAGTCCTTGACTGTTGAATAAGAGAGGTGAAGGAGAAGAAAAAGCAAGAGTAGTTAGTATTACAAGTTCTAGACAGAGAACCAGAAAAAAGTCTAAACAGGGCAAAGTTTGAAATGTTCATATTAGAGTCCATTGGAATGTCTTGATGAGAGACATTCTTCCTCATTTTTCCTTTGTCTGCAAAGGATGGACAGTGATGGACTCAGGATTTGTTTTCAGGGATGTTGATAGCTGTTGGAGTCTCTACAATCAATGTCAATTCCCTCTCAAAGGCTTTTAGATAGGGGGAGAAAACAAATTTAAAAATAGGGGGAGAAAACAAATTTAACCATCATTTTAACACAATAGTGGGTTATCTCCCTTAGCTAAAGATGGGTACTACAGTATTGCAGACCAAGACTTGAAGTCTTACATTTAAACAGGACTTTCAGATTAGAAAAACTCATCAATGAGAAGCAATTGTTTACATAACATTTAATATCGTCTTAAGATTAATGTCTGGGAATGTGTAATCCCTTGAACTCATAAAGAAAAATACTAATCACATTAATCTTTGATTATAGTTTCCTTCTGGAAGCTTAAGAACATTCAGTTGGCCCACATAAACCAATTTGTTTTTACTCTTATGGTCATTCGAGGATCTATTCCTCACCAGGTCCACATAGGCTTGAAAGGAGTCCCTGGCTCCTTTTTTTCACCAGTTCCATCTGTGTCAAGATAATCCAAAGGTCCTGCTTGACAGTGGCTGGCTTCACTTGGAAGCATGGAGGAAATGTTTCCACTGTGTTGACCCTCCTCTTTGTAGACTGGACACTGGTTCAAGTCCATCTCATGGGATCTGCATGGCCTCCTTGAACCAGAGGACAGATGAATCACTACATTTACCGGACATTTTGAAAGATGTTCCATAGTCTCTTGGAACTTGGTTGACCTTGGAGGGCAAGGAGCAAAAACTCTCCTTTAAGTCCCTCTGACCAGATTATTATAGGCCTCAAAGTATGGCTGTTCAACATCCAAGAAGGTTATTCTCATGAGTTTGATACTTTTAAATATCAAGTGCTATGTAGCTAAAGCTCGGGCAAAACCTAAAAGTTCTCAGATAAACCTTGACTAGACATATATTTTGTTCCTTAAACTTGTTGACAAAACTATGACCTTATAAATTTTAAGATTATGGCTATATTATTTTTATCTCATCCTTTATATATCATAATAAACCTATACAGACCTTTCATCATTTTCTTAGGCTTTCTCATTTTTTCTGTCTTTTTTGGAAAATATTTCCATTCCCATATCCTTTTAACATCTTTTAAATTCTCATTTTCTTTTTTAATAATTATGAGACATAATAACATTAACAAATAAATTTTCCATTTGTTGTGAAAATTTTTTTCCTAAGGTTACTAAGAAATACTTATCCCCTTTGAAGGTTCTAGTGTCAAAACAATGTTTGATTAACATTTTTCTGGAAAATGAATGAAATTACTGAGCTTACTTAGACTACTGAGGGTTTGCTGAGTTATATGAGTGACCTGAGGGTATGCACACTGGAAACCCTTTATGCAACATAGGTCAAGCCTTCTCTTCCTAGTCTTCCCCACATTATGTACTTTAGCCCTCCCCACTTGCTCCTCCCTTAATGAAGGAGCACAACTGTCAGCAGATGAAGTCGTGATAATGGTAGTTACTTCATGAAGAAAAGAGTTCTGTACAGCATCATCTTATTAAAAGAACATGAAATTGAAAAGGATTTGGTGCTAGGATCCACAAATGAGGGAGAAAATACTTTTTTTGGTTTTTCTGAGTCTTTGTTATTTCACTTAGTATAACAGTTTCTAGACCCACACATTTACTGGAAAATTTCATTATTTCATCTTCTTTTCTGCTGAATAAAATTCCATTGTGTAAATGTACCACATTTTTTAATCACTCATCAGTTGAGGGGCACTTAGGTTGCTTCCATCTCTTAGCTATTGTAAAAAGAGCAGCAAAAAACGTGGTTGTACAAGTGTCTCTACAATAGAATGAGTCCTTTGGTTATATGCCAAGGAGTGGTATAACTGGATCATATGGTAGGTTCATTTTTAGTTTTGTAAGAGTTCTGCACACTGTTTTCCATAGGGGTTGGATGAGTTTGCAATCCCACCAGCAGTGAATGAGTGTTCCCCTTTCTCCACATCTTCACCAGCATTTGGTGTCATTTGTTCTCTTGAACCTAGTCAGTCTGAGTGGGGTTAGTTGAAACCTTAGGGTAGTTTTAATTTGCATTTCCCTAATGACTAATGATGCTGAACATTTTTTGAAATGTTTCCTAGTCATCTTTATTTCTTCCTCTGAGAACTCTCTGTTTAGATCTTAGGCCCATCTTTTAACTGGGTCATTTAGTTTCTTGCTTCTGTTTTTTTAAAGTTCTTTATATATTCTGTATGTTAAACCTCTGTCCGATGTGTGACTAGTAAAGATTTTTCCCACTCTGTTAGTTTTCTATTCACTTTGTTGATTGTTTATTTTGCTGCACAGAAGCGTTTTAGTTTAATGACATCCCACTTGTTGATTGCTGATCTTAATTCCTGAACTTCTGTTTGATTTAGAAAATCCTTTCTGACACCTACATCTTGTAAGTTACTGCCAACATTTTATTCTAATAGTTTCAGGATTTCCAGCATTACATTGAGTTCTTTGATCAATTTGGAGTTGGCTTTTGTGCAGGGTGAAAGATAAGGATCTAGTTTCATTCTTCTACATGTGGAGATCTGGTTTTGCCAGCACCATTTGTTGAAGATACTGTTTTACCTCCATTGTAAGTATTTGGCATCTTTGTCAAATATCAGGTGGCTGAAATTGCATGTACTCAGGTTTGGGTCTCAGTGATGTTCCATTGATCCATGTGTCTTTGTTGTGCCAGCATCACACTGTTTTTTTTTAATCAATATAGCTCTGTAGCATACTTTGAGGTCTGGTACAGTAATCCCCCCAGCATTGTTTTTTGTTCTCAGGGTTTCTTTGGCTATCTGGAACCTTTTGTGCTTCTATACAAATTTAAAGACTTTTTTTCTAAATCTGTGAAAGATGTCATGGGGATTTTGATTGGGATTGCATTGAATCATTATATTGTTTTTGGTAGGATGGTCATTTTCACAATATTAATTCTTCAAATTCTTGAGCATGGGAGTTCCTTCCATCTCCTGTTGTCTTCCTCAATTTGTTTCTTTAAAGATTTAAATTTTTCATTGTACAGATATTGGTGTCTTTGGTCAGGTTTATTCCAAGATATTTTATTTTATTTATTTTTTGCAGCTATTGTGAATGGGAACATTTTGCCGTACTCTTTCTCCAATTGATGCTTATTGGTATATACAAAGGTTATTGTTTTTTGTAGATTGATTTTATAACCTGCTACTAAACTCAAAGTATTGATCAGTTCTAGGAGATTTCTGGTGGAACTTTAGGGATCTCTTAGGTAGAGTTTCATATTGTCTGCCTAAAGGGATAATTTGACCTCTTCTCTTCCAATTATTGATCTTTTACTTTCCTTCTCTTGTCTTATTGCTCTAGCAAGATTTTCACACACTATGTTGAAAAAGAGTGAAGATAGTGGACATCCTTGTTTGGTTCCTGATTTAAATGACAATGCTTCCAGTTTTTCTCCATTTAGACTGATGTTGACTGTAAGTTTGTTGTATACAGCTTTAATTATGTTGAGGTATGCTCCCTTCAGTCCAATTACCTCTAGGACTTTGAACATAAATGCATGTTGAATTTTGTCAATGGCCTTTTCTGCATCTATTGTAATGACAATGTAGTTTTTGTCTTTCAGTCTGTTTATATGATTGATGACATTTATTGACTTACATATATTGAACCATCCCTGCATCTCTGGAATAAAGCATTCTTGATCATGGTGAATGACCTTTTTATATACATTGGTATGTGGTTTGCAAGTAATTTGTTGAGAATTTTTGCATCTATGTTCATTAAGGATATAGGTCTCTAGTTTTCTTTTTTGGTTGTGTGTTTACCTGGTTTGGATATTAGAGTGATGCTGGCTTCATAGAAGGAATTTGGGTGTTCTCTCTCTGTTTCTATAATTTTGAACAATTTAAGTAGTATTGGCTGGAGGAGGTGGTCTTTGAATGTCTGGTAGAATTCTGCTGTAAATCCATCTGTGCCTGGGCTCTTTTTAGTTGGGAGCTTTTGTATTACTGTTTTGATTTCTTTATATGTTATGGGTCTGTTTAAACTGTTGATCTCTTCTGGGCTTAACTTTGGTGGTTCCCATGATTTTAGATTTCCACCCATTTCTTTTGCATTTTCAAATTCGGTAGAGTATACATTTCTAAAATATTCCCTTATCATTTTCTGGATCGTTTGGGTGTCTGTTGTGATGTTTCCACTTCATCTCTGTTTTTGTTTATTTGGATTGGCTCTTTCTTTTGGTTAACTGGGCTAAGGGTCTGTCTATCTTGTTTAGTTTTTCAAAGAACCAGCTCTTAGATTTATTGATTCTTTGTATTATTTTATTTGTTTCTATTTCATTAATTTCTACTCTGATTTTTGTTATCTCTTCTCTTTTGCTGGGTTTCGGTTATATTTTTTCTTGCCTTTCCAGTGTCTAGGATTGCAGGGTTAGGTCATTTATTTGGACTCTTTCTAATGTTTTAATGTAGGCACTTAGAGCTATACACTTCCCTTTTAAGACTGCTTTTAATGTGTCTCAGAGGTTTTGTTGTGTTGATTTTAATTTTCGTTGAATTCCAGGAATTCTTTTATTTCTTTCTTAATTTTTCCTTTGACCCACTCATTGTTTAGAGTGTGTTGTTTAATCACCATGAGTTTGTGTAGTGACTAGGGCTCCTTCCAGTGTTGATTTTGAGCTTTATTGCACTGTGGTCTGATAGAATGTGGAAGTATTTTTATTTTTGTTTTTTTTTTTCTTTTTGTATTTGTTGTGGTTTGTTTTGTCCCCCAGTATGTGGTAAATTTTTGAAAACATTCCATGAGGTGCTGAGCAGAAAGTGTATCCTTTGGTGCTTGGGTGCAATATTCAAAAGATGTCTGTTAGGTCTATGTATGGTATCTATCAATTAATTCAGATATGTATGTGTTTATTATTTGTCCAGTTGACCTGTCTAATGGATACAGTGGGGTATTCAAGTCCCCTGTTGTTACTGAGTTGGGGTTAGTCTGTGTCTTAATGTCCTGTAGTGTTGTTTTTATGAATTTGGGTGCACCAGAGTTTGGTACATATTTGTTCAGGATTGTAATATCTTCTTGGTCAATTGCTCCTTTTATTGGAATGAAGTGACCCTCCTTATCACTTCTGATTAGGTTTACTTTGAAGTCTATTTTGTCACATATTAGAATTGCAACCCCTGTTTGTTTCTCAGTGTGATTCGCTTGGAATATTCTTATTCCATCCTTTCACTTTAAGGTAGTGTCTGTCCTTGAAGGTGAGATGGGTTTCTTGCAGATAGCAAGAAGAGGGATTGTTTTTCTTAATCCTTTCACTTAGCCTGTGTCTTTTGACTGGGGAGTTCAGTCCAATAACATTTAAAGTTATTATTGAAAGATGTGCATTGATTGCCATCGTTTTGATTGCTGTTTGTGTTCTTTGTCTAATTTTCTGTTTCCTCAATTATGCTTTCATTTATTTACTTTCATTCTCCTGGGGTATTCCTTTCTCTATTTTTTGTATTGCTTCAAGTATTCCTTGAATGGCTGGTTTTGTGGACATGCACTCTTTCAGGCTATTTATGTTATGGAAGATTTTCCTTTCCCCCTCAACTATAATAGATATTTTTGTTGGGTAGAGTATTCTGGGTTGGCATCTGTTGTTATTAATAACTGGAAATAAGATCACTTTGCATCTCTGGGCAACCCATCCCCACAGCTTCCTGGAGCCAGCAGCTTCCCTGGGTAAGTTTGGCAGCTGCATCTACTGTGCCTTGATTCCTCCAGCCTCATTCACCCTACCAGCTCCCCAACCCATCTCACCTCTTAGGGACTGGCACATTTCATGTCTTGGCACCCTCGACCTCTGAACTGGCATCTTGACCCAAACTCCCCACTGCTTCCTGATCCTTTGCATCCAGACCAACCCAATTCCTCCCTCTAGTCCCCACATCCCTTTACACCTCTTAGTGGTCCAGCCTCTCAGCTCCCTGGAGCCATCAGCTTGCCTGGGTAAATTTAGATGCACCCATTGCTCCTTGACTCCCCCAGTCTCATTCACCCTCCCAGCTTCCCCACTCCATCTCTCCTCCTAGCAGGGCACCAGCCCATCTCTTGTCGTGACATCTCAGACCCATGGAATGACCTCTTAGCCCAGATTTCTCACTATTTCCTGATCCTTTGTGTCCAGATGAACCAAATTCCTCCTGTAGTCCCCAAGAGCCCTTGGGCCTCTTCTCAATTCCACTTCCCCTTTTCATCACTGGGGGCCAGCATCTTGCCTGCTTACCCTGCTCCCAGGTCAGTCCAGCCCTCAAATTCCTGAGGCCAACATCTTTCCTGAAGGGACCTACACATTAGGAGAAAACTGAGAGCATCTGATCCTCATTCCACTTGGGCCTCGGTGGGAACTCCTGAACATCAATATGAAAGAAATTTGGCTACTCCAATAAAAAATCAAAATAGAGAACCTGAAACCTAGACCTACCAGCTTTTCATGCCCAACAAGTGAACCACAAAGGAACATAAAGTTTACAAAAAGAAGCAGACATAAACTCAACAAAGGAAGGCTTGAGTCTCACACAAGAACCAGACACTGCAAAAGAAATCCACATTCAAAGTCACAGGGAAAAAAGAATAACATGAAAAAACAAAATAATATATCCCTACCAAGTACCAATAGTCCTCTAGAGGAGTACAGTGAAAACCCCTAGAAGTAATACAGGACATGGAACTCAAAAGAACAATTATACACATGGTAAAATAATTCAGTTAATTTAAAAAACACACAGACAAAGAAATCAAAGAACTGGTCCAATTGTATGTCCTTAAACACCCAAAAGGGAAGTATAACCAAAGATTAAAGGGGCCAACATAATATCATAAGAGCATACATATACATAACTAAAAGTTACTCGACAAACAACAAAGCCAGACAGGCGATACCTTCAGTTGAGTTGTTGGCCAGGATAGATAAAGGCTCTTCCAGACAGTAACTCAACATACTACAGGAAAAATGAACAGCAGACCCCAATTCTATCCAAAGGAATACTGACAATGGATTGCAGTAGATGAGGAACAGCTGACCCTCCTGGAATAGGGACCTCTGGCTGACTAGATTTACCAGAAGGGCAGACAGGGGGGAATGGATGAGGGTGCTGACAACACAGTGGACAGTGACAGGGATGGCAGAGTATGGAGCCTCTAGTGGGAGAGGAAGGCTGTCTATCTGATGAGTTTGTATTCATGCTCAGATGCCGAGGAGCTCAGAAGGTGGGCGACTGTGACCAGTGATAGTCATACATATAGAGATTAGAAATGCATGTGAAAACGTCTCAATGTCAATTGCTTTGGAATGAATTCTTCTGTATGAAAAAAAAAAAAGTTGTGCTGTAAAGTATTCCTTGAGAAATGTTTATAATTCTATGAGAATGTAAATAGTTTCACAGTAATTGTTTTCCAGTTAGAATATTCTAACTTAATTGCAGCGCAGTCTCTTTAATTTCTTGTTCATTAATTTTTAACTAACTTCATAAAAGAATAAGAATAAAAAAATGTGATTTATTTTAGAAAAAGTTACCTGGACTGCTGAAAAGAATGTATATTCCACAGCTGTTGGATGAAATATGCTATAAACATTTATTAAATCTACTTATTCTATGTTGTAATTTAAAAAAAAAGTTAAAACCTCATTCAATTTTATGTCTTATAAGGGTTATACTGAGTTCAATATTGTATAACTGTATTAATTTAACTGTGAACCTCAAAATTTACAGCTAATTTTGAAAGAGAAGCATCTTTGCTCTGGAAATTGTTATTGAATATGTTAATGCTATAATGAAATGCTTCTAATCATGTGGTTATTAAATAATTTTTTTAAATAAAGAAAAAGATAAACAAGATTGACAGACTGCTACCCCTGTTAACCAAAAGAAAGAAAGAGCACCTCTAAATCAACAGAATCATAGATGAAAGGGAAACATCACAACAGACACTAAAAAACTCCAAAACATAAAGGCATACATTAAAAACCTATATGCTACTAAATTTGCAAACCTAAAAGAAATGGATCAGTATTGAAAAGCATGGGAATGACAAAAACTAAACCAAGAAGAGATCAACAGTTTAAACAGACCCATAACATATGAGGAAATTGAAACAGTAATACAAAACCTCCCGACTAAAAAAGGCCAGGACCAGGTGGATTTACAGCAGAATTCTACCAGACACTTAAAGAAGATCGATATCCAATACTACTTAATTTATTCAAAAACGTAGAAATGAAGAGAGAACTTCCAAATTCCTTCTATGAAGCCAGCATCACTCTACTACCAAAGCCAGATAAAGATACAACCAAAAAAGAAAACTACAGACCCATATCCTTAATGAACATAGATGCAAAAATTCTCAACAAAATACATGCAAACTACATACAGATGCATATCATAAAGATCTTCCACCATGATTAAGTCTGCTTTATTCCAGAGATGCAGGGATGGTTCAATATATGCAAGTCAATAAATGTCATTAATCATATAAATGGACTCAAAGACAAAAACCACATTGTCATCTCAACAGATGCAGAAAGTCTTTTGACAAAAAATTCAGCATGCATTTATGTTCAAAGTCCTACAGGGAATTGGATTGTAATAAAATGCTGTTAATGAAATATTAATACTGTAATGAAATGCTTCTTCTAATCATGTGGTTTTTAAAAGAATAATGAAAGCAGGTGTGGTCGCTCACGCCTTTAATCCCAGCACTCATGAGGCAGAAGCAGGCAGATCTCTGTGAGTTCAAGGCCAGCCTGGTCTGCATAGTGAGTTCTAGGACAGCTGGGGCTACAGGGAGAGGCTGTGTCAAAAAAAAGACCAAAATAATAATAATAATAATAATAATAATAATAATAATAAGGTCCATGCTCTTCTGGCTTTAATAGTTTGTATTGATAAGTCAGCTGTAATTCTGATGGGCTTTCCTTTATATATGACTTGCTGTTTTTCTTTTGCTGCTTTCAGTATTCTTTCTTTGTTCTGTATTTTTAGTGTTTTTAGTATGATATGCCATGGGGAGTTTCTTTTCTGGTCCTGCCTATTTGGTGCTCTTTGTGCTTCTTGAGTTTGTATGTGGATGTCTTTACTCAATTTTGGGAAATTCTCTTTTACAATTCTGTTTAAGATCCGGTCAACACCATTAACCTGAAATTCTTCTTCCTCTATGTCTATGATACATAGAGTTGGGCTTTTCATGGTGTCTCACATCTCTTGCATAATCCATTCTTGGTTTTTTTTTGTTTTTGTTTTTGGGGGTTTTTTGTTTTTAATTTTTCATAGTATTTGCTTGAGTGGTCCAATTCTTCAACTTTATCCTTGATATTCTGTTTTCCATTTCATTCATTCTAGCTGAGAGGCTTTCCTCCTGTTGTTTCAAGTTGGCTTCTTGAGTTTATCACTTCCTTCTTCATTTCTGCCTGAGTTTTCTTTAATTTTTTTCTGTATTCTGTGAATTCATTCAGAAGTTGATCCCTATCTTCTTTTAGTTTTTTGATTTGTTTGTTCATGTGTTCTTCAAATTCGTTGAATTCCTTGATTATGTTTATGATTATTCTTTTAAATTCTGTGTCCTGGGTTATATCTAGGGGGTTCTCCTTGCAGAACTCTTCAACAGGACTGGTGGAGTTTGGTGGGAACAGAGTGTTTTGGCTTTCCATTTTATTATTCTTTTGTTTTGATTTTGGCACATGAATTATGTTTTTTGTTTGTAATTTTGATATGAAAATTAAGATGACATTTGCTTCTGTTTGTATTATTTCTGTGCCTTGATCCCAGGTTTTTGTTTCTCTCAGATTTTATTTTGGAGGGAACTGATGCCTTTAGATAAACTACTAATGAGCTCCCACAGAAGCCAAAGTCAGGTTCCAATCACGTACACTCAGGCTTTCTTCTAAGGTTTGGACCAGGCCCCTATTTGTGGGAACTCAGAGCAAAATTTGAGTAGTTCCCTAAGGGAGGGGGTGGTTTTCGGTCTCTCAGGCAGTCTGCTGAGTTCTCAGCTCCTATGCCAGAGGACAGCTAAAGGCACTCACTGGCAGTCTGCTGAGATCACAGTAGCTATACCAATGGAGGCTGGAACTAGCCCTCTCAGGCTGTTCACTAAGTTCTCAGCTTTATCTTACCAAAGGGCAGAGGTCTACCCAGGGACCTTGGGAGAGGCCTCACATAATCCCATTTAGAGGGTTGGGTATGCACATGATTGGGGGAAGCTCAGTACCATGTGGAGGCAGGATTCAGGTACTCTCAGGCAGTCCCCTGAGTTCTCAGCCCCTATGCCAGAAGGAAGCACTCTCTGGCATTCAAAGAAACAATGTGTTTTTACATCTTATTCTCTTATCAAATATATGAAGAAGTTTGACTCTTAGGCTATCTTCTATGATGAATCTGATACTGAAAAATAATAATTGCTCTGGTGTAGGAAGTGCAATATATGTGAGAATTTTTTTTTAAATTTAAAATGAAATTCATACTATACTATCTAATAATCTTCTAATGATGAAGGAAACTGTATTTTGTTGCATATCTGATGCCTGTCAATGAAGAGCAGAGAAAGGCAAGAAGAAAGAAAAGACACACAAGCTTCTCCAGGCTCCTAGAGCTACTAAGGCAGAATACCACAGACCTTAAACAACATAAATTTTCTCACGTTCTGATGTTCTGAAGTTCAAAATCAAGGCAGTGGGAGAGTTGGTTACCTTGAGTTTCTTTCTACTAAGCCTCTAAGGGACTAACTTTTCTTTGCTCTTATGTGGTCTGGCTTGGGCTTTGCAGATCTTGAGCGTGCCTTCTCGAGTGCTGTACGTTCATATGTGGAACTGACTTGTTTTGTCAGCATGTTTTTTTTTCATTTTATTCATCTACCACTACTACCTCTTTCAATCTATCTGCCTCTTCTTCAAATATTTCTGAGGTCTTGGAAAAGGTGTAATATATGTATTCCATTTGGGGTTGAGAATTCCATAGTCTCTTTACTCAATATGTGTTGACAATTGAGGGTCACTGTGTTAATTGCAATCTGATGTAAAAAGAAGATTTTCAGGATGTAGTTGACAATTACAGCAATCTAAGTACAACAATAAGTCATTAAGAGTTGATTTAATATTATGTCCCATTAGCAGGATAATATTAATAGGTTCTCCCCTACAACCTGTGACCTGTCTCGAAAAGGTCCTTAGCCCTTGTAACAGTGCCAGTTATAGACTCCATATTGTGAAACAGGTCTTTAGTCTATTCAGAAAATAGTTGGGTATTCTCATAATATTCATGCTACTATTGCACCATTGGGTTTGTCATACCAGTTGTTATTATAACTTTCAGTGTTTGATGCTGGGTAACGCTGATGATCACTTTTCTCTTGGGACTCAGGCAGAGAACCTTCTAGGACTATGAAAGTTAGGCCATAGACATGAATCTTTAAGGTCATTGGCACTTGGTGTGTAATGTATTCAGAAATACTATCTTAAAATCAAGTTCTCAATAGGGAACAAGGGTAATGGCAAAAACCAGTGTTGGTGACTGTATATGTGCTCCCATGGGGACAAAAGATGAATTACAAACCTGGTACTTGGTTTTATTTTTTATCCTATTTTGTCTGATAGGGGCACCCCATTACAGAGTAACTCCATTTAAAAATTTTGTGTTGTGTATGTATATATTTTAAAAAGTTTAGATAGTAGTAAGTTTCCACATGATTTTTTCTAAAGGCTCTTAAAGCATAGGAGGTGGCATGGGGAGAGATAACTACCAAATAAAATTTCCATCTGCAGCTTCCTTGTTTCAAAATGTATATTAGGGCTTAAGTTTGCAGTACTTATTTTCACTTAAAAATATCTGAATAAGCTCCCTAACTAAGATAGTCGTCATCATTACCACAGGATGAGAGAAAGGAAAGCTGATAGAAATACTCGAGTACTTATTGCCCTGAACCAAAGCACAAAGAATATGACTCACTCAATGAGCTATAGAAACAAATACAGCTGTCCTTTAAAAGATAGCAAGAGCTGAGAGTATCTGAATACTTTTTAGCTCACTTATGGCAAGTGATTCGGAGAAAGCCAGTGAAACCTTGGATACTAGAATGATGACCAAACAAGGTATTCTTTCTTGAGAAAATAAGTCAAGTCACTGGAATGTTGTATGGAACTTTTTTCTATCCTGATGAGTGATGAGCAGTAAAAGTTTGTTCTCTGGTATACAGTATTTTAGAAGTATGCTATCATCTACTTTTTATATAGTGCATCACGTGATCCACAACCTTGATGAAATCATGACAAGTACATCTGGAAAACAAAAAATACCATGCATCATAGATGCATCCCTAGAATAAATAGAATGAATGCTACTCAGAAGGTCCTAGTTAGACATAGAAATTGAGTGATATGCCAATTCTTTCTTGGATATGTTGGTCTAATGTGACTTGTGATATATTATTTAATAATCTCTTTTTTTCTGATTCTTTCATGATTCTTATGGGAGAAACATATGATAACACAACACAGTTAGTGAATAACCCAAAATATTGCTAGTTTTTGATAGAACAGGACAAAAGAGGAAATTTTACCTTTACAGGACCAAAGAATGAGTTTTAATGCATGATGGCATTTTTTGGCAGCTTTCTAAAATCTTTGTAATGGAGAAAAAGGGAATGAAAATATGAATTCTATTCCATTGTACAAAATATGAATATAATAGTATCATCTTCAATAAAATTTCCATTTGTGTTCACTTAATTGCTATATAAACACAATGGAAATAGGAAAATACCAGTGAAGGACACAGAAAAAGCAGAAAATCATCAAGGACACAGTGGCATTTTACAAATGAGGAGAAGATTAAAAAGAGTAGATGGAATTGCTCTGTGGAGATGAAAGTTTAAAGGTGATAAAATAGTTGCATAATGTCAGCACAATATATAAATTCTTTTCATCTTTCTTCATAAAATCTTCTTTTTAAAAAGCAACACTATTGTGTCCTTGATGATTTCTGCTTTTTCTCTGTTCAACAACTTGAAGAAGATTTCCGCAGCCTGACATTGTATGTGTTTGGGGGGGGGGGGTGCGCGTGTATGTGTGTGTGTTGTATAATCTTCAACTATACACTTGAACTCATGTATATATTTTATGTTTTTTCATTTAAATTTTGAATGAATATGGTTCTCTCTGTTTGTCACACCACTTAAGCAGTATTTATCTCTCCTTCATCTCTGTATAGCTCTCCCTATTCCCTCCTCAGCTAAAGTATCTTCACATTTTCCTGTTGATAACATCTGTGTCCTACTAGCCTCATCTCTCAAGCTTCTTCTCCTTTACCCCCATGGTTCCTTTCCATTTCCTGGATCCTGTGGTTACATCGGGACATATGCTTAGATCTTAGTATTTGAAGCTGTAAGTCACCAATAAGAAAGAATATGTCATTTGTTTTTCTGAGTCTATGTTGCCTCACTTAATATCATTGCATATCTATACCACATTCTCATTATCTATTCATGGTTTGAGGAATACTAAATTGCAGCAACAAACATAGCAGAGTAAGTATCTCTTGAGTAGGATGAGTCCTTTGAGTATATGCCAATGAATGGTACAACCAGATCATATGGTAGATCTATTTTTCTTAGTTTTTTAAGAATTCTCCAAACTGCTTTCCACATTGTTTGCACCAGTTTGCAATCCCACCAGCAGAATGAGGGTCCCCTTTCCCCATAGTCTCACCATCATTTCATGTCATTTGATCTCTTGATCTTGACCTGAGTGGGGTAAGATGAAATTTATTTATTTATTTTTGGTCGGATTTCACTTTTTCTTTTTTTTTTTTTCGAGACAGGATTTCCCTGTAGCCCCAGCCGGTCTGGAACTCACTATGTAGACGAGACTGGCCTGAAACTCACAGGGATCTGCCTGCCTCTGCCTCCCAAGTGTTGGGACAAAAGTGGTGTGCCACCACACCCGGCCTGATGAAGTGTGTATATGTGTGTGTGTGTGTCTTTGTGTTTGTGTGTGTGTGTGTGTTTGTGTGTGTGTGTGTGTGTGTGTGTGTGTGTGTGTGTGTGTGTGTATCTCCCCCATTGCCCCCTTCCTCTGCCTCCCAAGTGTTGGGACAAAAGTGGTGTGCCACCACACCCGGCCTGATGAAGTGTGTATATGTGTGTGTGTGTGTCTTTGTGTTTGTGTGTGTGTGTGTGTTTGTGTGTGTTTGTGTGTGTGTGTGTGTGTGTGTGTGTGTGTGTGTAAGTCCCTGCCAAGGTTAGACTTGTTAGAACTTTACAGAACTGGAGTTACAGGTGGCTATGAACTGCCCAGAACGTGTAATGGGCAGGGAATGGGGGGCCTCTGAAAGAGTATAATCTTCTCTTAACCATTGAGCCATCTCTCCAAACCAAATCTTCATTCTTAAGTAGAAAATGAAACAAATTATTTTCCTCCAGTCTCCATGTTCTTGTATTAAATGACAGTGGTAAATATCACAAATTTAAAGATGTTTAGTCTCACAGTTTTCTACTAAGTGTACAGCAAACATTTTGTTTTCTAAACCCATCTATATATTCATAAACCCATTTAGTAAAGGGCTCTTTCCAGAATCTCAGAGAATTTCTGAGCTGTCCTTGGTTGTCCTCCAGATGACCATAATACATTATATTCTAAAAATGTTAGATCCATTGTAAATATACAAACATATAGATGCACTGTTTATATGTACTGAACATTACTTAAGAATACAAGTACAAAATTTGTGAAACTGGTTCTACTCTCAGGTCACTACTGTCAATCTTTTTGAGCAGAATTGAATTGATCAAGGCAGTGGAAACAGTTAAAGGAAACTCTATGAGATGTGAGCTGAAATGTTAAATACTTTATGACTTCTTTTTCAGTAATCTTATTGTACTGCCAGAAAATAACATAATCTGTCTAGGATCTTCCCTTTAGGCTTGGCTACGGGAAAAGGAAACACATGGTAAGATAGAGCTTAGTTCAGCTGAGGCAGCAAATACTGATTAATGGTCATCAAATGCAATACGAACATCAAATGTCTACTGTTCTAAGCTACAGAGATGTTTGTTTTTTGTTATGGCAGCAAAATTGGCTGATGTGCAATTTCTTGATGTGCTATTTCCACAATATTTTTAAATTAAAAGTCCTATTATTGTGGCAATTATATGAAACTTTTTGGGCATAAAAGTTTTATTAAAAGTATACATATATAATAATTAACATGGATACCATTGTACTAGGCAAATATATTAGACCATGATAAAATAATTTTACCATAGTTTACATTTGATTGGAACTAAAGCACCTCTAACTATACCTAGTAAGCAAAATTTTGGGAGGACTAGAAAAATTAACAATAATTATCCTGAATGGCAAAGGTAAACAAGAGCATATAAAGACAAACTGAGGATTTATAGGCATAGGAATTAATTATAGAGATGGAATATAAGCACAAATAATCTCTATCGATCAGTCATAGAATTCTGCTTATTGGTAGATATTACATACGTGGTAAATCAGTACTGAATTTAAAAGGGTCTTTTTCACTGCATTTATTTACCTGAAGTTCACCCAGTATATGAATGATAGTAGATGAAAAATGAACTATCAATGCAAGAAGAAACAGAAAAAATTGTTTGTAAAAGAGCATGTAAGAAACAGAACTGAGATGCTATCAGAAGGCTTCCAGAGAGAGGAGTCTCCTTCCTGGGGAGAAAAGGCCCAGTGAGAACTGGTTTCACGCTAATGCTTAGATGCTGTTTTAGACAGGAGGAAAGCTGATGTTGAAGACACTACATCCCTCAGCACAGATAACTGAGGCTCAGACACACTTCTCTAGCTCTTGCTGAGACATGAAAATTAGAAATCTACACAGAGCCAAGGCCAGCTCTAGGGTAAAGAATATCCCTTTAACCTCTCTAAGTTACATAATCCCAAAGAGACATATGTCTTTATCCTGTGATCAAGATAAAGAGAAATAGCAAGTTATGGTCAGGGGAGAAAGGATAGAAAGAGTTTAGGGAGCAAGGAAGATTTTGAAATTTGACATCATTTTGATCCTAGAATTATTTGGCATGTACCCAAATATTTGGTCTCTTTCATCTTTGAAATCTCCAGTGCCCAATCTTAATTTATTTATCCAAAATGGATAAAGTGAAGAAAAGTAATTGCTTCTTATTCTAGAACTCTGGAGTTAGCCCAGATGGATTGCATAACATGAAACGTAGGAAATGAAATCACCGTACTTCTATGCTTCTATCACTAACTTTGAGGAAGTGTGGTATGAAGCCTGTAAGAGGCAGAAGAATCCTGGCAGTGAACATAGCATCGAGGTAGACAGCATTTGTTAAAGGAGTAAATATTAAGCCATTCCTAAGCAGAGGCATGTTTAAAATAATATATAAGTCTCAGAAGACTGAAAGGATACACAGTCTAAGTACTTAAGTACCAACAAGGTGACCAAGTCTCTTCCCTTGAAAAATTAGAAATGGAAACAGATCAGAGAAAATTTCTGAGTAATAGAAAGTTTATGGGTCCAGTCCTTCTTGTGCAATCAGATGATTTTAGACTGGGTTCATAACAGAAAAGGCATGAGAATTACCACATTATTTCCTGACCCCCATCAAGGAAACAAATCTATTTTTATAGAGGAAAGGTACAGATTCACCACTGAAGGCAGGAACATTGCATGAGCCGTGCTGAACATTTATCAGGAAGAACCTCATTACCGTTACAACTTCCAGATAAAAACAGAAACATTTTACTCTCTGCTTTCATAGGAGGCAATATTAATCCATTTTTCTTTCAGTGCCTAAAGGAATTAAGCATACAATATCTAATTGTTTAAAGGTACTAGAAAGAAAAATTTAAGAGAATTTTTTTTAATAAGACAGAAAAGACAGAAGAGAAAAACTAGAATTCATAAAGGGTGGGTGTTATCACAAAGGAATGATAACTGGGTGAAGAATTAGAACATAATAAAAAGAATGAAGCAGGTAAGAAGAGCTTTGTGGAAGAAACATCTAATTCAGCTTGTGAGCAGGAAGCCTGAGTTCCCCCAACAGGAGTGGTAATAAAGGCAGAGATAGATCGATAACAGTTTTGAGAGTTGAGACACAGCTGGTTCTTTGATTTAAGAGAATTTTAAGTTAGAAAGTTTATGATATCAATACAGTATTACTTTCATAAAGTATCTTGTGGGGAAGGTACATGAACCCCATGATGAAGACAGATCCTTATGACCTGGAAATTAAAATTTCAGGTTCTTGATCTATGATCACCAGAAACTGAAAAAAAAAAAAAGAAAGAAAAAGAAAAAAATGTGATGAATGAAGGATTTAATTGTATGCATTAAATTTAAGGGGTTTGGGAGTAAATTTGGTGGATTTGAACTAGATCTTCATATGCAAACAGAAATTGTTATTTTATTTAGAAATCATCAAAATAAGAATAGAGAAAATATAGAACAATGTGAGGAAGTTTGTGATGAAGGAATGGGCAAGTCTGCCATAGACTGTGGGTGTTTTTTGCTTCTCACACATTGTTCTATGATAGTATATCTCTTCCAACTCAGTCGTTTCTTTGTTTTTTGCCTGTCAATTATTTTCTACAACAGATACTTGTTCTTTGACATTCCACAGTAACATTTGCAATTTGTGAGTCTGGAGGTTAAGGAAGCAAGTGCTTTTCTGCATGTCATAAGTGACTGCTGTCTGTATTGCATTCTTTTTCACATACAGGAAAGTAATAAAAATAACAAAAGATTGTTGTTGTTCTCTCTGTCCTTTGCTGGCTTAAGCTGAGGTGTAACAGCAGGTGCTTTGGAAGGAAACTCTGCTGACACTTGTAAAGGCTGGCCATCCTCAGCTCTGTCCTTTCTGCTTAGAGAAACAGCATCGTTTCCTTTGATGTTGGACTGTCAGTAGGAATTTTTGCAGACTCACTGAAGCAAATGAACTGGAACAACATGAAAATGATTTTGGAACCCAAACATGGTGGCAAAATCTGAGAACCTCATCACTGACCTCAAAGGATGGGTGCTTTCTATTTTTATTAATTTTGTGTTTGAATGTCTTTCTTTAACTCAAAAGCATTGCCATAATAACTGTATCGATATGGGTTACAGTTTACAGCAGTGTTTCAATGATCTCTCTTTGACCGTACTTGACAAACACAAAAACCTCTGCCTTAGTCAGTGCCACTTGTCATAGAAATCACTGGACATATTTCACATGGCTCTAAATCTGTGCCTATAATGCATAAATCAAATGATGCCTGTCAGCATCACAAATAAATATCCAGGATGCAATGGCAGGGGAGTATTTAATCAAATGGTCATTTAAAAACACAAATGTCATTTGTGAAACAAATTTCCAGACTATATAGTAATAGCTTACATTTCTTCAGACTCTTATGATTTCAAATGCCTTTGCTCCTGCTATTGCAATGATCCCTCAAAATAGCCACAATAAAGCTAATGCAACTGCACTTTTCTCTAGGAACACATAGCGGATCAGGGAGACTAAGACCTCTACTCAAGTTCCATGCTCAGCATCAAGCCAAGTTGACACTATAATTATGATCTCTCAGCCTAGTTCAAAGACAATTTTCTATACATCAGCATCCTCACATATTTAAGATGTTTCAAATATTACCTTATGTACAGGAGATTGGAGGAAGCTGATGTATGGTTCTAGCTACCCTCAAAGCTTTACCCATCCTGATATCTTCCTCTCTGACTCAGAAGTCTTTCCCTTAGCTTCATGATTTCATCTCCAGCCCATGGAGAGCTCTCAAGTATGTGAAAGCTAGAGTTGTGCTTATTGTCTCATGTAATCTAGATTAACAAGTCTAGAAATACGACTCATTAAAACCTTCTGTGTCTTAAAAAAGTAGCCACATTCTATACATTTAAAGGGACAATGAACAATGCTAATTTCCTAGTCTCCACTATCTCAGACCCCCATTGTCTCCCATCCTTCAAATATCCACAGATTCCTGCAGAAAACCAAATAAGGCAAACACATTCCACATCACCTCATACGTTTACTCAAGCCTTCCTGTGACCCAATTTGAATAGACTCACTAGTCTCCGATTCCCAAATATTGAAAACATGTCAACAAAAATATGAGTTAAAGAGAACATGAGATATTAGGGAGAGAAAATATCTCTAATTAAAATTCTCTTCACGTTCAAAAATTGCCTCAAAAATATTTGAGTGACTGATTATAATACCAAGTGGAATTAAAGTCTCCAGATATAGATGCCTCCAGTCTTGTAGTCCTTTGATTTTATCATACAAGAATCTAACTAATATTTTAGTATTTTCTATAGGTCTTTAGTGATGGATTTTATTTTTTCACTTTCAAATTGCAAGGAAGTGATTTCCATTTCATTATTAAGTTTAGAAATTGGGACTGTTTAATCTTGGTTATCAATTTAATTCAATGAATAATCAGCTAACAGGTATGCCTTTAAGTGGGTTTGTAGAGTATTTTCTGGAAAGACTAAGTGGGAAGAGAAGACACTCCCTTAAACTGGATGATGTCTTCCAGCAAAGGTCAAGACATAAGGAAGTCTGTGGAAAAGTGACTGCTTTGCTTTGCTTCTGTGTCTTTGCTCCTTGCTGTAGCCTGAATCTGCTCTGGTTTTGCTGTTGTTCTTATCCTCCCTTAACATCTGAACACAGTTTATTTCCCTTTCTAATAGGAACTGAAGAATGGCAGCTATGTAGGAATTTTCAGCCCTTGGGGCCAGATTGAGAATTTTGATGTATCCAACCTCATAGACTGAGCAGGTACTAGATTCTCAACCGGCCCCAGCAGCAGGCACACAGTGATTGTTGGGCTACCCAGCACTATCATGTAAGCTAATCTAAAAAGCAATATATATAGCCAGCCAACTGATCTGCTTATCTGAATGTGTATCTGCAGAGAGCTAGAAAAGCTGGCAATAGTAAGGCCATGTTACGAGCCTTAAAAACACCTATAGTCATTAAGGTCCCTGAGAATGGCTATAATACTACATTGGGGGCCTTCCACAATAGTCTGAGAAATTTTTACGCAACTCTAGGTATATAGGTCTCTACAATATACCTGTATATATATATATGTATGTATATATATATATATATATATGTAACCTTAATATGATAAGATAATAGTGGGTTATTTTAAAATACTGATTTGAGTCTCAATATACCACATGCTATATTTCATCCTAGCTCAGATTATAGCTTTCTAAATGCATAGAAGTTCTATTTGTCTATGTGTGTATGTGTGTATGTATTTCAGTGTGTAGAGAAAAGACTCTATTTATGAACCTGTTAAAACTCTTCTCTTAATTATTACAAATATTTGCCTTTAAATTTCGAGTTTGGGGCTAAAGTGATAGCTCAGTGGTTAAGAACACTGACTGTTCTTGCAGAAGAGCCAGGTTCTAATCCCTGCACCCACATTGCAGCTAAAAATCTTCTGTAACCAATTTCAAGGTATCCAACAACCTCTTCTGTCTTTCGTGGGCATTGCAGGACACAAGTACACTTACATACACGCAGGCTATACATGCATACAAATAAAATAAAAATAATAAATAAAACAATTTTAAATTTCTAATCTGCATTTAGAGAAGACAAATATCTTAAAACAGTATGATAAGCAATCAAATATACTTTATAAAACAGTAATTATTTCACCTGAATATCTACTTCTTTCATTTAGACTTTTAGCCACATAGTGGGTATATTTGACAACTGGTTAATTGAAGCACATTAAATCAATATTCTACTACAACTAAAATATATTAACATGTCTCAGGAGATAAAGATACCAAGACATTTCCAATATCACAAATAGTTTTGAAGGCATCTTCTGGTTAACAAATAATCACAGAGGAGATAGTGGAAATAAACAATGACCTCATTTTGCATTTGATTTAGCTTGTTTAATGTTCTCTCTTACAGGAATGTACGTTTTGTCTTCCTTTTTCAGGAACTTCCAGTCAACCTCTAAGACACATTTTAAATGTCATTTTTCCCTAGGAAAGTATTTTCCAATTGTTCTAGACATAATTATCCACTTAATATTTATGAACAACAGCTCATAGTGTCTCAGAATGCACTTACAACAGTTACTTCCTTAATGTATGTTAAGAAGGAAATTTGCATGCCATTTATCTTTTTATACCTCTCTCCTAACATATCTGTATGCAGTTCATGCTAAGTGATTACTTGTTGAATAAATATAAAAGAGAGAAATGGAAGAATTATCTTTTTTAAAGCATGAATTATGTATTAGATGACTTGTAAAGCAGCAAAAATATATGATTTAGCTATCAACAATTGACAATATTTTTGTTATTTAGAAACAGGGTTATATACTTTTGAACAATAACAGTTGAAAATTTGTTTATTGAGTGTATCTTTTTAAGACAGACTCCACATGTTGCTTTCTTAAACCAGTGAGCACAATGGGATGCAGCTCATTCATGCTGCCTTTTCTTTGCTGCACCTTCTCTCTCACCTGTCTGTTTGTACGAATCCAAGGGCTGCCCTGCTCTCTGCTGCACCACGCTCTCCTTGCTCCTTCTATGGCTATTTTAATCAATACCATTCCTTAGTGAGAGCGACAGTTGTCCACATAGAGAATATTTGTTTTGCTTTCTCTTCTTCAGTGGCATTGCTTAACTCCATTTTCATCTTTTATGAAAAAAATCACCTATTTTGTTGTGTTTTTAGGTTAACATTTTCTGAATTCTTATTATAGACAAAGCGTCTTGTTGTAAGTCACTCATGCATATGCATATTTATACAATCTATATACTTATATTTAATCCATGATACTAAAGATGCTTTTAACATTTCTTTAAATATTTTGTTATTTTAATTTTTTTGTGTGTATTTTCTGTCTGTGTGTAAGTGCACTGTGCTGTGCTGTGCAAAGCCCCCAGAAGTCAGAAGAAGGCAATGGATCCCCTGTAACTGGAATTATGGATGGTTGCTAGCTGCCATGTGGGTGCTAGGAATTGAACCTGGTCCTCTGCAAGAGCATTCAATTCTCTTAACCTCTGAGCCATCTCTCCAGCCCCTGTTTATAACATTTTAATAGAAAAAAAAGGACTCAACTTAGAAAGAGATATTTGAAGCTAAGTCTATTCAAATATGTTTTGCCTAGAGTCAAATGACTGGTAATTAGAGAAGTTAGTATCCTTCCCAAATTGGCAATATGATCTCAACCACTCCTTCCTTAATCACTGGATTATGTTCAGCCAGGTCTGTGGACTACCTTCCTTTCTCTGAATTGGTGCGTCTCCTTTGTGTATTCATATTTGATACATTATCAGTATTTTTTTCTTTTGTTGGTTTTATTTATTTGTTTTTTTGAGATGAGATCTCCCTGTAGTCCTGGCTGACATGGAATTGGCTATTTAGACCAAGTAGGCCTCAAGCTCACAGAGATCTGCTTGCCATAACCTCCTGAGTGCTGGGATTAATGGCATGTATCGCCATGCCAGACCAGTTTTCTTTTTTCTTTTTTTTTTTAATAATAAGGGTAACTATATTTTTTAAACACTTTGTAACTTTATCCCTCACATTTGCTGAGAAAGCTTTAGAAACCTATCTACCTGCTGTTACTTCTGAGAACTGTTGGTCGCCTAATATTCCTGCAGAAACAGTAACCATAGCCCCAACGAAAGATTCCTTTAATTTAGCCACAAATTATTTAATGAATGGCACAGTTGTTTTAGTTCTTTTAATATGGAATCATCAACAAGTATGTTCTGAAGCATAATTAATTCAGAGATTAATTGTGAAGTAGCCATAGTCCTATATTTTATCAAAGAGCAAGTGAATAATCTCTAATCCTGAGGTACCAGGTTTTAGGCTGCATAGTAGGTCTGGGTGCTATAGAAAGTACTGGGTTACTGGGAGTTAAGCTTCTGGATCCCTGTTATATTCAGCTAACTTATTACTCGGTGTCCTTTGAGGACACATGTTACGAAGTGATAAAAGTTAAATAAAGCATCATATCCTTGTAATGAGACAGCTTAAACGAAAGGAAAGTCACCCATTTCTGCAACTTATCAAGTTACCATCAAACAATAGAGATCGAAACTAGCAAGTTGATCCCTGAAATTTTAGAAACCTAGGCGTTGTGCCTTATGCAACTGATTTTTTGGTGTAAACAAACATATTTCTAATTTAAAACTTAAAAAAAAAACAAGAATTCTATTCTCTGGTGGTTAAGCTTAAAACAGAATTGAAAATGTGGACTTCATAGCTCCTGGCAAAAAGAGACTGTCTGAAAATGATGTTGTGCCAGAAATCCATCATTTCCCATTAGAACCACAGGAAATAGTATAGCTTGACCTATTTTTTAAAGCCTACTGAAAAATATTTATAAAATCTTCTAGTCACCTTATGTAAATGTAAGGTGATAGGTTTATAGTCTATTGACAAATAGAATCATTCAACAAAATGAAAAAAAGGATATTCAAGAAAAGATAATAGGAGGACAGAGAAACACAACTGCCTGAAACACTACTCTTAACATGATATTGGTGGTCCCCAGGCTAGAAGAGGATGAGGAGGGATGGGATCCACATGGATGATAATTGATAAAGTTTTCCAGTTTGGTTATCCTTTAATAGCTGCTTGTAAATAAGCAACCTAGAAAGTGATACATGATCAGATCTGACCAAGGAAATAAATAAAATTATAACACCATCTGTGAAGGAGGGTACTTACTGAAAAGAAATATATCACCAAACACTATTCTCTCTCTCTCTCTCTCTCTCTCTCTCTCTCTCTCTCTCTCTCTCT